>NW_020799116.1:4019643-4095322 GCF_003259725.1 Athene cunicularia
CCCAACAAATCTGAAGTCTGAAAACAAATAACTAGTTGCCACTCTAATTTCACTAGTGTAGCATCCATGAGCATCAAACTCAACCCTTGTCCTGAACAAGTCGTGGTTGCAGACTGAAGAAGGGTGGCTTTGGGGGAAGGGGGGGAAGCAAAATGAATAACCAGGTAGGGGCCTGCCCTGTAATGGGTAAGGCTGGTAAGTGCTGGAAGATGGACCTCAAGCTCTTCAGACCCTCAGGCCGCCCCTATAAGGCTGTGTTTCATCTACAAAGCAATGTATTTTAATCACATCTGTGGGAAGGGGCTCTGCATTTGGTAGCTGTTCGGGTTCGCTGCCTGCTAGAGTGGAGTCTGCTCATTGCCTTCGAGGCACTGTGCCATGCTGGCTGGAGTCTGGACACGCAGCTGCTTTTGCCATGCATCTGATATTTAGTTCAAAAGTTACTGGTTTGGGGAAGTGGTGTGGCTGACTGGGTGGTTTTGTGATGGGCAAGGGGAGCAGGAGAGCAGGCTGGGGTCCAGCAGTGGGAGTGCAGCAAGGCAAATCTGGGTTCAGATTCACTGGTTGAGCTCCTGGCTAGATCTCACAGGAGTGTGGCAAAGGCAGGGAGAAAGGGGACATGAGGGCAGGCCGAGCAAATGGGGACAGTGCTGTCTCTCAGGGACTCCTGTCTCTTCCTCTGCCAGTGTGGGTGTTGGGTAAACTGTTTCTTCCAACCTGGTACCTTCCCTAGTGTGATGAGAAACACCATGGACTAAACTGCTCTTCTGTGAAAGTGTACTCCCTGCAGTGAGTGACGCTCTCTGTGGAGCTTGGTGACCCAAGGAACTAGGTAGCAGCAGAAAAAGTCCTGGTTGAGTGGGTGGTGCTTCCCTGCAAAGACATACAGTCCTTCCCTGTCAGCAGCTTTGGAGCAGCAGCTATATTTTCATTTCAAATACATTTAAAAACCTTGGCCTGGTGAGATGGGATTACTCTTCTCAGCTACCTGGGTCTTTCTATCATACCCTGCTCTCCTTTCCCACCAACAGCCGTGCTTGTCAGCACAGATCTGCCAGACAGCACGTATCCCTGTGGCAGGGAGAATCAGGCAGAGTCCATCTATGTGGTCCTTGCTTTCTCCCCAAGCTCCTCAGGCCTGATCCAGGCCAGCCAAGCAGCTCTTTTCACTGGTAGCATCAGTGGATGCCCATTGTCTCCTGCAGGCCAGGCACTGGGGAGAAGCAATTGCTGGTGTTGCCAGTTCAGGGGTCCACAAGTGCATTTGTGCTGCCCCAAGAAAATATATCCCTCTTTGTGAAAACTGTATGAGATAGAGCAGCACCTTCTGTTTACGCTCCCTCTTGCCAGGCTGTTTAACATTATTTATTTAGCAGCTTGAGAAGAGCTCACCGGCCGGCAGCACCTTCCCTTTGAGCCACAATCCATGCTGTCCCTTGCCATGGCAGGCTGCCTGCTTGCCAAGTGTGTTTTTTCTTATTGTTCAGCTGTTTGGAAGACTTGCTCACCAGCTAGGCTTTGGAGAGATTAATAATGTCTCTTTTCTGTACAATGTCCTTGACAAGCCAGAAATCCACCCATTCACTGTTTCGAGCAATTAAAATGATGACACGGCCATCAACCCCCATGCAACCCGTTGGCGAAAACGCTCTGCAATGGAAACTCCAGTCCTCGGCAAGTGAATTTGTATGTAGTTTGGCACAGAACAGCCCTGCTGACTTCCCAGGCCGACACTGCTTTGTTACTCAAATACAAACATCTAAAACCAGCATTAGGCACTGCGAGCTGCGCCAAAGCCGACTACTGTCGTCGTATAATAAAACAGCATGTTGAGGTTTGCTATTCTAATTGGGCAGCCAGGAACCCCGGCGGATGGCGGAGCTTATTTATTGATTGCTCTTCAGATCAAAAACTGGACGGCACCGCAGGGAGCTAGTAAAGGAGGAAAACCATTTTAAATACACTGTAAATGCTCCTTTGCAGGATTAATGAGCGGGAAACTGTAATGTGTGTTAACAGGATGCACAGAAAAGTAAAAGCTGGTAAACTTGCATAGCTTTCCCTTTCACAGGAGAATTCTGCTTCAGCAGAGATGGGGAAATACAGGCTGTAATAAATGTTGCTCTATTTCTGGGGCCTTATAGTGGAAAGGAATCTATATTCTTACACTGAAGTACTTTCAAAATTGGAATTTGTTAGAAAATATGTGGGGAAAACACTTTAAAGAAGAAAAAAAAAAAAAAGAAAAAAAAAAAAAGGATGAGAGGGAGTTGGAGTCAGCAGAAGTGCAAACCTTTCCTGATGGCTACTTATTCCCTCAGGGCTACCTTGCAAAAGGCCTGAAATGCACCCTGTGCTCTATCTGCTGCATAGCTAGGAGGGATTCACCAAGAAAAGCAGCTGAAGGTGTCCAGCAGGGACAGGTGCCCCAGCTCTGTAATGGCCCCCTGAGTTCCCCCCTCTCGCTGTGCCCCCGTTCCCATCCTCAACAGCTGGTCTAGTCAGTGTGAGAGAGCAGAGCGAGTTGTGATCCTGTTTACTGCTTTGCTGAGTGTTTGGATCTTCACCCAAAGGCTTTGCGTGGCTCTGGTGTGCTTTCAAAATGCCTGGGAGAGGGGCTGAGACACCGATGCACAGATGTGCAATGAAAGTATAAAAGCCTGTGCTGTCGTTTTAGGAACATGTGCTGTTCCTATGGTTTGCCAAACTCTTCTAATTATCGTAACACCTGCAGCTTGCCTGCAATTCAATCCTGGGTGCTTTTTTCCTGCTTGATCAGCTCATTTCTAGCTGCCTGTCATATGGGAGATGCCCTCTCCAGCACAGCGGTTAGCGTTACTGAAGCAACTCCTGCGAGCAGGGCGGTCTGCAGGAGGGGAGGTGTGACTGCTCTGTGCCTCCCTCGGGTGTTCCATGATCCTGGCTGAAGGAGACAGCTGACAGGCACAGCCAGGGGTAAGTATGTAGAAGTCTTGAATTTTAGGAATTCTCATGTCTTCATAGTGATCTGAGTCCCTGTAGAATCACTTACGGGTGAAATATTATGGAAGTTAAGTAAACCAGAAAGATGCTGGAATTTCTCAGTGTAAGGGGCTGGTGCTGCATGGGAAATGGACTCATTTGCAACGCCTGTTTTGTGTTAGTGTGATATCACCCTCTTGTTTGCTTCTCCTTTGTGTTTGTCCACCTGACACATTCAGTCCGAAATGTGAGCAGCTTGCAACAGGGGACGTTTTCCTTGTGTTTGTAAAGCCTGAAGATCTCGGCTGTGATGGCCAAAAGGGGCCTGGATGAACTCCCGTGAAGCTCGACCTGCTCCTGACCTGAAGGACCATCACCAAGATCAGTGAGTTAAATGATGAGACTTCTGCAGCCATTTGCCATCCTGCGACTTTTAAGACAGGGTTGGCAGCATCCTCGGGGAGATCTGTTGGCCCACCCACACATGGGGGTCTCCTGGGCCATCTGCCTGCGAGGCAGGTGACCCCAAACCACAGAGATGTCTTTCAGGACATCTTGGCAGCCTCGAATGCAATGGGCTGGGCTGTCCCCACACGGCTCGAATGCTTTGGTGACTGCTTCATTGCTAGAGCCATCAGTTCAGCGCTGCTTGAGAGATCTCCACCCATCCTTAGACCACCAAACACTTCTGCAAATGCTCTGGTTTTGTTCTACAATCCCTCCTTGTGGAGTGCGAGCAATTTCTTAAGCACACAGAAGTTTGTGATGCGAGTACTCATTATCTACCCCAGTTTGTTACAAATGAATCATAAAGAAAAGTTAACGAAACAAAGCACACAAATGCAGATTGATATTTGACTTGGCTTGGCTTGATGTTTTCGCTTCTGGTGTTTTGGGGTTTATTTTGTCAGTTTGACAAACACTCTAGATTTTTATCCAGCTTTGTTCCCTCCATGTCAACGCATTTAGATGTTTTTACAGATCACTCCAAAGTAAGGAAGAACCATGTGAAATGAGAGACAAACATAACACAGAGGTAAAAGCAGAACAAGCGTATCAGGATGTATTCTTTTGACCAAGACGTTTTGGACCCATTTGGAATCTCCCTGACAAAGAAGCTTATTTTCTACAGTTGTGAATGTTATTTCCAAGGGACTCCCCTCTGCAAAATGCTTTGCTGTAACTGAAGAATTAAAGATTAGGATGCTTATGGACAGTCATTGCTGCTGAGGGTAACTTCATCTGATGGCAGAAAAGTAAAACTTGCACAGTAACTATGGAAAAAAAACAGGTTATAGGCAAGTCTCGGGGCACATTTCAACTTGTTCCTTTAGCAGATGGGACATTTTTGTTAGTGTGTGTCCTAGGCCTTCAGTGCCTCTGGCAGTGCAGAGCTGTTCTCAGAAGGAATCACCTTAGAGGCAGTTTGTGATCTGCAGAGCCTGACTTTTAGATTACATTGTTGGTGGACTTCCATGGGCACCAGGGGATGGTAGCTGTTGACAGCAGGGAGGTGGTCTAAGGAGGATTTAAGGCAGACCTTATTTTTGATATTTGTTTTCCTCCCATCTCACTGAAGAACTGTAAGGAGCTGTGTGTTGGAGGATGAATGGTGAAGAAGGGGCCATGATGGACAGGGGTGAGTAATGTCCCTGGCTGACCTGAAGGCTGTCTCTGCTTTTGAGGGCAGCTGCCAGCATCTGTCTGCAGCAACTTTTGGGCCACCAGCTGTGGAAGTTCGTGGCACAGAGGGCTCTCCTAGGGCACAGCCAGAGCCCCCAGTGCCTTCTGGTGCAGCCAAGCTTTCACTTCATTGTTGAGAAGCCTCCCAAGGGAGTACGAGAGGGGTCTGTCTTACTGTGAGAGAAGCACGAATAAAAGCCATCAGAAAAATAGAATGGAGAGTTATTTTCAGGTTAAACCTGCACTAGCCAACAGTTTTGTGTCCTCTTAAAAAGCAAAAAGTCACTGAAGTTAGTCCTCTGGCAGCAGAGAACTTGCTTTGGGGAGGCTTTCTTTCTGGTTGCCTCAGCAAAACAAATATACCCAGGGCATATTTCACTCCATGGGCCAGGTAACAAGCAAATAAAACCAATCAGCCCATCTCCAGGTGGCTTTTGATGCCTTTTAGTAGCAACCTGCCTGCCAGGAGCATTACTGCTGCCCTGCTGAGAGCTGAAGTGCTGATTGACTGGTGTGGGCGCAGCTCTGCGCTAGTGGTGGTGTGTTTTAACCTGGTCTCCAGGCGGTCCAATGGCTTGAAATAATGTAGTAATTCAGTTCAGCAGGGGTGCAGAGGGTTCTCAGCTTGTTTGAGACTTCAGGAGGTCTTAGTCTCAATCCTAAGCATGGAGCACCTTGGAGACCTGAGTGTTTGGAGGCCGAGCCTGCCGCCCTTGAAATGGGTGGCAAAACCAGCATCAGTTTCAGAGGACAAGTCTGGCTTGGATACATCTGGGATCCAGATGATAAAGCCTGGCTCCGGTGTGTCCTAGGTGGCTATTTTGCAGGCAGAGCATTAGTCTGGTGAAGCCAAACCTTGAGGGTCAAATCCTCCACAGACAGAAGCAGATGCAGTTGTTAGTGCTTTTGGAAAAGCTGGGCCATTAATTATGAATGGAGCATGTGTACTTCCCTACTTCCAGGGGACACGGAGCATAAGGGTGTCTGCCTTTATACAAGATGTGTACAGGCACACAGTGAAATACAGCGATAGTTAAATGTTAATGCTCATGATCTGATTTTTGGCTGTCTTCCTGCATTTCTGTTTGCAGATGTGAGGGGTTTTTTTGTGTGTTTTGGTTGTTGTTTTGTTGTTTTTTGTTTTTAATTAAAAAAAGTCTTGAAGAACAAAGAGCCTGAGAGCCCTCTGCATAAGATCTGAAAGCTCTCCTAATCAGAAAGGAGGGCAGAATAATTTAGAAGCCAGCCAAATAAAACTCAGGTGCCAATTAAAAAAAAAAACACAACACACAACAACAAAACAACCTTCCACTGGTATTTGGAGTGGTCTCTTGCTCCTGGAGAGGGAACAGGATCTGTGAAGCCTTCCAGTTCAGACATATGAGAGTCACTTTTATTGACATTGACCTCATGGCTCAAGCCATTTGGATTTGTTATAATGGAACTTTATTTGTTCTTTTTCAGTGCATCATAGCGAAGTCATGAGACTTCTGGGCAGTCTACAATGGTCTTTTCCCTGGAGGTGTTTGAGTAGGGTCGACTTAGTGCTGAGGGATATGGTGTAGTTGGGAGCTGTTAATGTTGGGTTGATGGTTGGACTGGATGATCTCCAAGGTCTTTTCCAACCTGGACAATTCTGTGATTCTGTAATACTGCGGCTATTTGATGGTTAATAGCAACACCACCCAATTAGAGTTGCTTAAAGAAAAATAAAGCCTGGGCAATCAGTGAAATAAGTCTTTTACATAATCAGAATAAGGTAATACTTTTCTGCTGTTTACTAACAACAAATACACAAAAATATGTGGAAAGCTTGAATTGTTTTACTGCTCGGTCAGTTGTTTAGCAACTTGTGAAGCAGCACTGAGGTCCCATAGTCCTGTTGTCTGAGGATCAGCAGCAGCAGGGAGCATGAGCAGATTCAACAGGCCACAGGAGAGCAAGGCTGGGAAAAGCCCAGCTCATGGTGATGCTGCTGGAGCCCACGGAGGGGGTGTGAGCCCTGAGGAGGAGCCTGCGCTGCACTGCAGCATCCCGGCAGGGCAAGGGGGATCTCAGCAGCGGGACATGGGGTCAGGAAGGGCTCAGTGGTCCTCAGTGTGGGATGTGAATGTTCTGCCTGGATGACTTGGGGTTTTCCACTCCCTTTTGTGGAGATGGAAGTCCTTCAGGCAGCCTCATTAATTGTGGTTTAAGCAAAAAAGTTATTTTCCCAGAGCTTGGTTTTCTCGATTCTTTTACCCCCTGGTTTGATGAGTTTGTGTGTGATAGGTCACTTAGGGACAGGCATGGGGATGGTGTGCCAGGTTTTGATCCTTCCTGCCTGTTTTGCATGTATGTGATATGATTGTTTCTGATTTTTTTAAAAAAAATTTTTACTTTGTATTGCTGCATTGATGTATTTATATCATTTTATAATCAGAAGTGTCTAGAGTATTAATTAGTAGAAAACCACATGAGAAATTTGGACTTTTGTGCCAACATTCCTATGCTAATGTACCAAAAATAATCGGATTTAAACATCGCTAAAATACATTTAAATCAGGACCACTGAAATTCACCTCTTATTTGTGTCAAGGGCTCCAAAACATGTTTTTTTCTACAATACAAAAAGTAACATAACAGCCTAAGGCTTCTAAAATGTCATCTCTTAAAAAATAATCTGGATTTCAGCTGGAGGTTGGTAGCGATGCAGCAAAACTTTTAGTGACTGAGCTAAGCAACCCTGAAAATCAGGTTTCTAGTTCTTGTATCAACAGACCAGCTATAGAAGTTCAACTTTATTATCACGGTACCTTGCTACAGGTAAGTGGTGGGGCAGCTGAGAAGCTGAGGTTGTGCTATGGGCTGCCTTGAGAAGCTACAGACAGTGAGAATGTGGGCGCATGTAATCTGAAATGCATTGCATTTGGTTGTGGAAAACCAGGGCAATTTATTAATATGCCTTTCTCACCTGAACTCTTGCTTTCAGTCTGTCTTTAAGAATAAAGGGCCTTTCCTGAGAGCAGTCACAGGCTGCTGTATGTCGCATTGCTGACAAATGGAATGGTTCCTCAGGAAAGCACGTGGCCTCAGAGGCAAGACCAAAGTGATGCTCTGCAGCCCCACGGGTGAGCTGGAGGTGGCTGGTGAGCACCTGCGTGGGGAAACCACAGCCCAGCGTGCCCGGCTGCACTGTGGGTGGTTCATAGCCCTCCTTGGGAAGGGCAGGACTGGGACACAGAGAGGCCATGCTCAGCCTCTGTCCACCCATGAGCAGATGGTTTTCTTCTGCTCTGCTCTTTTCTGAGCAGCAAAGTGGCAGAGACAAGGGGCTGGGCACGGGGCTGGGCTGCCCTGTAAGGCTTGGGGGACATCTGATGAGATGCATCATATTTTCCAAATCGTTCTCACTTCTCTGTGCTTTTACTTACCCTCTGTATTTGTACCTAATCCAGCAGCAGCTGGCTGCTATCACTGTGACTTCCAAAGATCAGTTCTGGACTAGCTATGCAGAAGGAGCCCCCAGTAGCCCACACCAGTCATTTTTGTGACCTCCCTTTCTCCATCCAGTCTTCAAAACCCAGATGCTCTGGTGGTGTTCAGATGTCCCACAGAGGTTCAATCTAAAGAGCTGAAGTGACAGAGAATCTGCCGCATCCTCAGCTAAATTGTTCCAGTGGTTAATTAATTACCTTAACTGTTCTGCACCAAGAACAATTTTATTTCTCTGTAGAAATGCCTTTGGTTTCCAGCCACTGGATTTCACGATGTCTTCATCTGTCAGATTAAAGAGCCTCATTTTATTACTCCCCTCTCTGTGTAGGAACTTGCTGACCATTCTCAAGTCACCTCTTAACCTTTCCAGGGACAGACTAAATGGATTGAATGTCTCCAGTTCCCTGCTGTAAGGGAGGTTTATCAACCTCCCATTCTTCTTGCTTCTGCCCGCTAAAACCCCTCCAATTTGTTCTTGTCCTCTTTTCCAGCTGGATGCAGCAGAGGCTTGTGCAGTCTTTCATGTCTTCTACCACAGCTAAAGAGCTTCTGGCCATCCACTGAGCCTTGCCCTGCTCTGTACATACCAGGGCTAAATTTGTCCTCAGCTGCTGCTGCTGTGTCCAGGGTCAGGCTGAGCCTTTAGCCCTTCTCTGGTGTCTCCATGAGAACAGGGAGGGGAGTGCAGAGACTCCAGTCCTGAGCTCAGGATCAGTCTGTCGTGGCCCAAGGAGTTTTTGTGCCTCTAATTTGGCATCTGTCCTGGCTGTGCAAGAGGAAAAGGTCTTGAGACAAGCAGCTGTGCTGGGAAGGAGGGATAGGAGAGCTGGGGAGCTTGTGTCTGAAGTCTGCTCACACAAAAGTTCACCAGCTCCAAGTGAGTGTAATTACAGAGACAAAGTAGGAGCAGCCTGAAAATCACAGGGATGGCATAACTTCCAGCCGAGGAGAAAAAGGCCTTTACGAGGTCTTGAACCAGTGTCCTTACGTGCGTTTTGCTGCGTTGTGATGTGTGAGCGCTCAGCCACTCCACCGCCAGTTAGAAATGAGAAATTTCAAGGGCTATTGAGCACTCTGTGAATTTTCACAGTGGCTCAGCGCAAAGTTATTTAGCACAGGTGTTTTGGTAATTGTGATACATTGGGAAAATTCACAGTGCTCAATGGCCCTCAAACTTCCACCTGCTTGGTGTGGTGGTTAAGTATTAGTGCAGTGGATTATAAGATAAATTATGCAGGAGATACTTGCTGGCTGCAGGACTTTTTCTGGCACTGGTTATACCTCTTTGTTATTCTATTATTGTTATTTGATAGTTTTGTTTATCTGATGGATGTTAGAAGGACAGAAGGTTGACTTCAGTGGGTCTTAAAACTGAGTGGTTTGCACCTAGTAAATCTGATGGGGCCGTGTTCCCCCACAGCCTGGGTAAGAGCACTGCGGAGAGGAAAGGGTGCTCCAGACCACATCCCTGCCTGTGCTCAGCAGCATCTCTGGAGCTCCCGTCCTGGGGCTGAATAGCTTCTGAAAATGCCCAAGCGTGGGCCCTGGCGAGGGGGAGAGCAGAGAAGAGGGACCTCTGCCCACACTTCTCTAAACGTATGCAACTGTGGAGGGCCTACGAGTCCTGGGTAAGTTTTCTTTTAATTATCACTTTCCAAGTCACCTCTGCTCCCACACTGACTGTGCTAGGAGGGGCCCTTTGGGAAGGATGATCTATCTGTCCTTTCATGCACAAATGAATTGATTAGGCGTCTTTCAAGGGTGTGATGTGGCCAAGTACAAACAGGCAGAAGAAAGATTTGATTTTACTTTTACTTCAGCCCTAACGGTGGAACATTGTGGCAAACACAAATGCTGAACTTTTTGGTACTGGCCATTATTAAAAAGAAATTAAATACAGAAAATATTGTTTTCTGCTGTCTCCTAAGCTGAATTGTTGGACTGATCCTGTAAGCTTTACTGAATTTGCTGTGCTATGGATGGGCAGCTAAAGCAAAAGGACCTGTGACAGTTTGAGATGGCTGAGCTTGTTGGCTGCTGCCATTTGCAGAGAAAACGGATTTTTATTTTTTTTCAGTTTTGGTGGATTCCTCTCCTTCCTCAGCTTTCCTCCCAGATAAACACATGTAGTTAGCTGCCTTTGTTCCTCCTGGTTCTCTTCATTCCTTCACCCCAAGCACAGTTATCATGGGAGCGTGCCTGCACGCAGCCATTGAATCCAAGTTTTCAAAGAAGGGAGAGTTCAGCATCTGAAAGCAAAAGGTGAGGATCAAGAATGCACTGAAAATCCCAGATCTGTGCTGGGAAAGGGGAAGGTGGTTGGGTCAGCCGAGAGCCTGTCACTGTGTTCACTCGTGGAGGTGTAAGTGCAGGTGAGGAGGGGGAAAGCAGCGGAGGGGATGGGAATGCTCAGATGGGGAGCTGTCAGTGTGGCTCCTGACCGCAGGAGCAGTCTGCCGCCGGAGGATTGACAGGTCCTCACTGGCCTAAGGGCAACCCAGCTCCATCCTTGGGGGCTGGAAACCCCTTAGTGGGGCTGGGGATGTTCAACCCACAGTTTCTTTTCAGTTTGTGCTGTCTGGTCCTCCACAACACACTCCTCCGCAGCCCTGCTGACCCAAGTGGGATGGCAGTGATACTTCCTTGGCTCCCGGCTCCCACAGCTAAGAGAGCAGCATTTCTGCTTTTCCTTCTTTTCTCCCTGTCTTTCTAATTGCAACCAGCCGCCTCCTCCACACTGGGAAGCGAGCACGTCCCCCGCAAAGCCTGGCAAGGCTGCGGGCTGGCTCGCTCTGCGTCATGCTGCGGGTTTCTGGCAGGGCGAAGCACTGACTCGACGGTGTGTTTGGCTCTTGCAGGCACAGGTGGGACTTTGGTGATGAAAAAACAAAACCACCACAGTCAGGGTTTGTCATCAGCACAATGCAGCCAACTGCAAGAGTCTCCAGAAGATGCAAAACCAGTGCATGACTAGAGGGTCCTGCCATGAAATGCAGGTAAAATTAATGGATGGATTTTATTTTGAGCTTATTGAAACATTTCAGAGTTTCCAATTCTGACAAGGTTTCAAATGGAAGTTTCAGATGTCTCCTCCTCACTTCACTTTCTCCTTAGTCTCCTCTCTCCCTCTCACACCACAGTTTTGGTGTTATTAACACATAAATTAAGCTCATTTATAGAAAGTAACATCTTGACAAGTTGACAAGAGTTTGGGTTGGGAGGCATTTCTGCTTGTACAATTGCTATTGTGTCCTGGGATGGGAACCTAGCCATGGAGAGTGGCAGTCGGGGTGCTTATGCTGCATTTAGCCCCGGTTCACTTCGAAATACAGAGCTGGGATACTGTGCTGGATGCAGCCATCAGCATCTGCACAAGGCTCTCCAAGTCCTACCAAAGCCAGCAGATGATCTTCTTTGTTGCTGCTATTGGAATCAGGTTTGGACCTGTGTGTTGCATAGCAACCCTAAATTATTATAAGAACCCTCAAAAGGCTACTCATGAATAAATACAGTTTGTCTCACTCCTGTTTATGAAACGTTTTTATGCCGTTCCCCAGCCGAGTGAAGGCTTTCATCCTCCCAAACAATGAAATTCAAGTTACTGCCAGAAGACTGGTAGCTCTTGCTCAGTGGCATAGCGGCTGTAATTAGTCTTTTCCAGTGCATATTTCTTGGATTTCATTTTAAGGAGAACTTGACTCTAACGTGTTGCTTATTACTCACAGCTGACCAGGCCCAGCTCCCACTTGTGACATGATTTTCCTGGTAATTGTTAGGAGAGGTTGTGTTTCAGGTGTGGGTGTTTCCCTGCATGGATCCTCATTCCCAGTGGAAAGCACTTACAGCTCATCTGTTTTCACT
The DNA here is from genome assembly GCF_003259725.1 of Athene cunicularia. Lineage (NCBI taxonomy): Eukaryota > Metazoa > Chordata > Aves > Strigiformes > Strigidae > Athene > Athene cunicularia. The sequence continues at coordinate 4,031,626 of NW_020799116.1, forward strand.
TCTCCTAGGAAAAATAGTCTCTGAAAACAAGGAATATATTTTGCCTTTTTCTCCTGCTCTTTGAAAGATGTCAGTCCTAATTTAATTAGTTGGCGCATAATCACAGTTTATCATTTCCAAGTCTAATGTATTATAATGTTGTTTATACTGATTTGATGATTAAAGGCCTTGTCAGAGACTTTGTTTCTTTTCAAAAAGAAAACGTATTTATCACCCTTAAAAAAAAGAAATGGCTTTGTTTTTATGCAGATGACACACACCAGATTAAGGAAGTTTATTTTACCTGAACAGGTATTTACAATAATTTTCTGTACTCTTGCTGTCATTTTTATTGCCTGCAGTGCCCTTGTCCTGCTCTGCAGATACCTCCTCACCAGGACCAGCTCTGTCACGCAGCACTTAAGCTCTGCCCAGCCTTGGCCCACGGTCATGTCCACCCACACCCTCTCCTTTACCTGTGAGCCCCATCCATCCCCAAAAGGGTTCTCCTTGCCTCTGTGCCTGCTCAAGGGGGGTCTGGCAGACCTTCTGCAGCATGATCCTCTTGCACAGGTTTCTCAGAGATGCTCCCTATCCTGCAGTCCAACCGTGTGTCCCCAGGATGACCAGTGCAGGCACTGGAGTGGCTGTGGGACCCACCACCAGCTGGTGAGCCCATGCCTGGGGGTAAATCACAGTGTGCCCAGGGATGAAAAACCGTTTGGAGGCTGAGGGAGCTCCTTGCCTCTGCTTTGCTGATGTGGGCAGTGTTGGTGGGTTTGACTCTGCCAGGCAGGATGGATGAGGTCTTCCCCAACTGTTCTTCCCAGGGACCATGAAGCCTCCACCAGGATTTTACCACATCCCACTTTATTTCCTCAATCTCCTTACAAGAAAGAACATGTCTACTTGCAGCAGAGTTGGACTGAAGATCCAGTAAGGTGAGTAAAAGGAAGAAGACCTCTCTGCTCAGAGCAGGATATCATGTAAACCCTTCTGGTTTGGGGTGTTCACCATGTTCTGCTTTATTTTGCATGCATAAATATGGTGTCTGGCCATGGCTGCAAGCTGTGTTTCTGGTCCTTGAAAAATCAGTGTATTTCCTCCGCCTGGAGCCTTAGCTTCGGTTTTCTGCAGCTGGGTGAATGACCGTGTTGGTGTCTGTCATCAATTCCACAGTCTGTTATTTAAATTACAAAGCTCATTCTTTGCATCAGTATATGCACAGCAAGTTAGCAATCTATGCATAAAGTCCCAGCAGGCAATGATTGTCTCCTAAGGAAGGCAGAAGTAAAGGCAGCCCACTGGATTGACAGAAATATCACCGAATTCAGACGCGTTCCTGGAACAATTGGTTTTCTTTCGAAGAAAGTTGCTGTTAACACTGTTGTGACTGAGCATAGGTGAGCAGGGTGTTGCAAATTAGGCTGCCAGCGCAATTACAACGTGGTGTAAAAAACCCCCAGTGTCATCAGCTTGTTTATGACCTCAGTAAAAACAAACCTCAGACCTGAACAATTATGCTAATTCAGCTTTGATTCACAGCAATGATAACCAGCAAATGCACTGCCAGAGCTGCCTGATGCGTCTGCCGGAGGAGCAGGCAGGGATCACATGGGGCTTTCTGCAATGTTTTTCTTTAATGGTTCATTAAGATTTGGGTTCTGGTTAGCATCACTCCCCCTTTGGGCATCTCCTCCAGCCGTGGGTAAGGGCAGTGTGAGCCCACTGACTTGTCTTTACTAGCAGGAGAGAATGTGGATGTGGGGGGCTGCACCCTATGCAATCGGGTATCAGTGATCTGGGTGAGTTGGCAAAGGAGACAGGAAAAAGAAAGGGATTTTTAAATTATCATTATTTTTTTTCTGTAATTGTGGACCATGATAGGGCTGCTCTCTCCTTGGCCTGGGCAGTGGCCAGGCAGAGAGACAGAGGAGACTCCTTTAACCCTGTTTTGCCTCTGCGGTGTGGTCCCTTCAGGTCGCTGGCAGCAGATGCTTCAGTCTCTCAAGTGGGCAAGTTTGAGCCATGCTGGCCCTTCCTCAAACCCTTCTGCAGATCTGGGAGTGATCCCCTGCCCCACCAACACCTGCTGGGGCCAGCGCTGTTTACCTCTGAGCACGGTGGAGACAGCAAGAGCACCCTCAGTCCTCCAAAGGTGCTGAGCCACTGGGATTTTTAAGCTTATGGTGGATAAAAAGGAAATTTGCACAGAGATTGCTGGTTAAACTTTCGGTGGATAAAAAAGGAGTTAGAATTTAAAAATAACTGAGTCCTCCCTGACCATTTCCAGGTATCCTTGCAAGAGAAAGTTTTGGGGTCTTGGTGTTTAGCTGGCAGGGACTGAGGGGTGTCTATGTATACACACAGTGTGTTTGTGTCAGCACTGGCGTGGCCAGCAGGGACATGGAAGGGATCTGAGCCCTGGGCTCGGCACTGGTGAGGCTGCACCTCGATTACTGGGTTCAGTTTTGGGCCCCTCACCCCAAAAAGGCCATTGAATGACTCGAGCGTGGCCAGAGAAGGGCAACGGAGCTGGGGCAGGGTCTGGAGCACAGGTCTGATGGGGAGCGGCTGGGGGAACTGGGGGGGCTCAGTCTGGAGAAGAGGAGGCTGAGGGGAGACCTCCTGGCCCTCTGCAACTCCCTGCCAGGAGGGGGCAGAGAGGGGGGATGAGTCTCTGGAGCCAAGGAGCCAGCGCCAGGCCCCGAGGGAATGGCCTCAAGCTGCCCAGGGCAGGGTCAGGCTGGCTCTGAGGAAGGATTTCTGTGCAGAAGGGGCTGTTGGGCGTTGGAATGGGCTGCCCAGGGCAGGGGGGAGTCCCCGGGATCCCTGGAGGGGTTGAAGAGTCGGGCTGAGCCAGCACTGAGGGGTCTGGGGGAGTTGGGAAGGGTCAGGGTGAGGGTCATGGTTGGGCTGGAGGAGCTGCAAGGGCTTTTCCAACCCAGATGATTCTGTGATATATGTGTGTATGTATATTTTATATCTATACCCGGACGTTTGTGCTCGCATGGCCAAGAGGGATGCCATGGAGGCTCTGAGCTCTTTCTGCACCCTCAGCCAGGCTCGGCGGGGCAGGCAGCACGGGGCTCATGCCCGGGCCAGGCTGGGGGACCAAGTGGGTAAATCACCCCAGCGGTGTCACTTCCTTGGAGCACTCTGGCTAACCCTCGGCAGGCTCAGGCTCTCTTGCCCAGTGCTTGTTTGCAGTGCTCCCCTAACTGAAGTTCATGGTCACTGACCTCCGCGGGTTCGGCTCTATTCTGTCTTGTCAAATGAATCGGCTGAAGCAGCTCGGGCCTGCAGCGCCGGCAGATGGGGAGCAGCATCACAGTGCTGAGTGCCTGGAGGAGCTCCCCTTAATGCCGTGAGTAATTTTAAGCCTTGGACCAATTTCTGGGTCCCTGGTCTTTCTTCTTTCAGCAAAGCAATCTGGGAAAGGCTACCCTTCCCTCTCAGGGTTTAAAGTGACCTTTTTTTTTTTTTTCCCCCTCTAACATAAGGATAAAATCACAGAAATGGATGTGATGGTTTTTGTTGTTTGGGGTTTTATAACGCAATAGATTTTGGCTGGTGTGAAAGTTCCCCTCACTGGATATGGCTCCCACACGCTTCACCAAGCAGTCTCTGAGTGATAGGATTAGAATGGCACGTCTTAGTCTAACAAGTTTAAGCACAAACAGTTATTATTTCTAAATAAAAACATGCTATTAAGGGCTATCAAACTTAGGCAGAAATTATTAAAACCTTGGCTGAAAAATATTATAAAAGGCTGAACTCTCACCTGGGAACTGGCACATAATGCAAATCAATAGAGCTGCATTTCTTTACCACTTTATTGACTCACAAACACACAGCTTGTAATAGTCTTTCAGGATCCTACCCCTTCACAACTCTCTTTAATTTCCAAATACCACTAAAGGAACATTTTTTTTTTTCTCAAGTTAATTGCATAACTTCCTCATTTCACACTCAAAATGCACCCATGCAAGTCAATGGACCACAGAGCATGTTTAGATATCTCTTACCTTTCACTAATGATGTTTAGTAAATCAATCAGGGGGAGAGAGTAATTTCTTTTTTTTTTTTTTTTTTTTTTCTTTTTTTTTTTTTTTTTTTTTTTTTTTTTTTCCCCTTATAGAGGATCCCGATCTTTCTCTGAGGGGAATGACCTTGACTTGGTAATGCAGCTAAACTGGGAAAGCTGTTTTGCTATTCAAACTGAATTTAGACTAGGTAAATAAATAGTAGGCAACAGAACACATCTTCTCCCTTAAATAAATGTAAGGTATTAAGACCTGGCTTTGTAATGATTATTGTCTAATACACAGTTTGCTGAGAGGCAGTATTTTTTTCTTTTTTGTCTGTGTCTCTAACCTCAAATGTTCCATTCATCTCTGTGGAAATGATTCCTTTTTGCTATACATTTTGTGCACACAAAGAACAATTTAAAACTTACACGGCATGGTCAATCAGAGATACCTAACTGGCTCTTTGGAAAACATGAATTGTGCTTTTTTTTTGTTTTGTTTTGTTTTGTTTTAATACAAACACAAAACAAGTCAATGGCACCACATTAATCATTCAAGCCGATTGGAAAGTCTCCAAGCACCAGCTGAGTTTAAAAAAAAAAAACCAAAACAAAAACAAAAACCACACACACTTTGATAAGAACCAACTGGGAATGAGATTTTTTTTTTTTCCTCTAAGTTTCAAAAAGAACAACAATAAAAACAATTTGAAGAATTGGCAAGAAAACAAATTGAACTATCATGGCCGGTTGTAAGGGCCATGCTTTGGCTCTGGAGAAACGATTCATAAATATTCATTAGCCTGTAGAAACATGAAAAACAGGATTAGACTTATTCATGGGAGTTCATCTTTAGGGTCAATGCTAGGGTGAGAGAGACAAGACAGCCAAATTGCAGTTTTATAACATATTTCCTGGGACAGAGGAGATCTGCAGTTTTCTCTCTTAAAACAAAACAAAAAAACAAAAGACAACAAAAAAGCGTTTTCATTTCTTTACACAGCAGAGATGCTGTCTCAGCTCAGGCCTGCCCCAGGGGTGATGCACACCCCATGTCCCCAGGCGCTGGGCCATGGGACAGCCAGGGCTGTGGCTGTGTGTCCCCAGGGGCTCTGGCATGTCCCCAGGATGGATGCTGGCCTGTCCCCTCAGACCGTGGCACCACTCCCTGTGCTGTGTTTGCCCCCTCTTCGCTCGCCTTGGCCCATTCCGCCCCGGGATGTGGGAGGGTCCCCTGTGCTCCTCGTGCTGAGCCACATCCCCACAGCTGGTGCTGGTGGGGGATCAGTGCCCGTGGCAGGATGTAGCCCTGTACAGCCATGGGGTTTTCATTGTAGGAAAATACCCTACAGTGTGGAAGCTGGCAGTGTTGTTCCAGAAGTCCTTCCACACGATGTCGGTGCACAGCGGCGAGTTAATGAGCTCAAAAGGCAGCTAGGATGGGAAGAGTCCACAATAACTCCAGGAACCACCCCCAACTTACCAGAGGAAAAGAAAAGGACTGTGACCTCTGGCGGGATGGCCAGGAGCATGAGGACATCCATATGTCCCCTATCTGCTAGAGACTGAGATGAAGGGAAACAAGTCTCAGGGAAACGTAGCCAGGTCCAGCTGATAACTCAGTATTGCAGGACTTGGAGTCACTGCCTGCCTCTGCTTCCAGGGGAAAGGCTGTGCCTCTGTTTACTCCTGCATCCCTTGGTTGCATGTTTAGAAGGTGACATTGGTATTGCCTGTTGCCAAATAGATGTGTAATTTCTTAGCGAGTGCTCTCCTCTGCCGGGATGGATGGCTATGTGCTGCCATGAAACACAGGCTGGTATTAGCAGCAGCACTGTGGAATCTGTGAGCGAGCCCTTGTGCTCATATTAAAGGGAAAATACATCATGAGCATATGCAACATACATTAGGAAACCTAGCAGACGGATGACAACTAGAACCAACTGAAAAATCAGACCTTCACTCATCCACCTTCTGGCAGCACACAAAATTAATTGTGCTCTAATGCCATTAAAGCAAGTGGGTAGGTGATTTTAGTGACTTTATCCATCGTCAGTTCAGGACAGATACACCGTCTGTGATTCCCACACTTGGAATCATAGAATCATATAGATGGGAAAAGACCTTTAAGACTGAGTCCAACCTCTAACCTAGCACTGCCACGTCCACCACTAATCCATGGCCCTAAGCACCATGACTACACATCTTCGAAATACCTCCAGGGATGGTGACTCAACCATTTCCCCAGGCAGCCTGTTCCAATGCTTGGCAACCCTTTCAGTGAAGAAATTTTTCCTAATATCCAATCTAAACCTCCCCTGGCACAACTTGAGGCCATTTCCTCTTGTCTTATCATTTGTTACTTGGGAGAAGAGACTGATCCCCACCTCCCTACACCCTCCTTTCTGGGAGTGTAGAGAGTGACAAAGTCTTCCCTGAGCTTCCCTTTCTCCAGGCTAAACAACTGCAGTTCCCTCAGCCATTCCTCTTGACTTGGGCTCTAGACCCTTCACCATCTCACTCGCACAGAGGGATAGGATCCTCCATATCTGGTAGGTGTTGCTAGGACAAGGTGTTGGAGCCTCACTGCCAGTGATACACCTGTAAAGTGTGTGTGGAAGTACTGCCGAAGAGTCCTGCCAGGAATCGCACAGGTTTTGTAGACAAATTGGCCAAGGATGAAGCTGAATTTAGGAAAACAATAGCTATAAATATTTTCTGCTTTGCTTTAAGCAACAAACCCATAGAAGCAAATTGGTTAGTCTGCAGCATCCAGCTGTTAAATATCAGCTTTTCCCAGCTCCAGTGGGAAATGCTTTACCTCGTGGTAATCGAGAAACTGTAATATTGCATTGCATTTTTGTCTCTTCTATGTCTGCAGAGTCATTCCCTCCATCTTTTCAGTTACTCCTGTCATCTCTGGTGCCTTTTAATATGCCAAAGTAATTCTTAGCAGAAGCACCAGAGGCTGAGGGGAAACTGGGCTTTCTCTGCCTGAGCCTTTTTGTGCAGGGTTTTCTGTTTGCTGATTGTTATCTTGAACAAGCCGAATCCTGACAAACGAAGCGGGGGAGAAGGGGCGCTTGCGTTACTTGAGCTTTTGTACCTTCCCCAGGTTGTTTTCCTCCGCTAGCTGAGTTACAAAGATAAAATCACACTGCTTTAATACTCTTGCTTTGGAGCGAGGGATTTCCACTCCCCAAGGTGGATTTCACTGAACAACTCCGAGCTTGATGATGTGGGAAGGCAGAGGCTGCGGGACAGGCTGTGCTATGCTGTGGCTTTTCTCCATTTCGATTAGAACTCAACCACATGCTGAGGATAACGTGACGTAAGGGGTAGCCAGCCCTGCAGTAAGTCAGTGCCAAACAACCGGTTGCCCTTTTGTTATATGAGGACTTAAACCTCTCTCCACAGTGGGCCACCGGGCGTCTTCCTTTTATCCCAAGCCAGGCATCCACGACTGTTTGGGTACAAGGGCCATGGAAGCAGCATCCCAACCCAGCCTGACGAGGAGCTGCCGGTTTTTGAAGGGCACATTGCTGCTGTTTTGTCCTCCGGCATGCTCAGGGATTTCAGGCACTACCAAGCTACAAGCAGGGAGTCTGAGGCACCATCCCTCCCTGCTTGGCTCTCTCTCCAGTCTCTTGCTGTTTTCTTTTTCTTGCCCTGCATTGATACTTCCTTCACACTTCTGCTAGTCCTCAATCACCAGCAGCCAGGGCATTGCAGCTGTCTATATTTTAACTTAAAGCGAGTGGCATCTTTTCTCCTGGCAACAGGCTGCCTTGCTTTCTTCCCTTCTCCTTCGATAAAAAGTGACAAGTGCTCCTTCACAGAGCGGTGCAATCAAAGGAGCTGCTCAGAGAGAGCTGACAGTAAGTTGTGTGCAGGCTGCAAGCTGTTTTACCGTGGGACCGCTTAAATAGAGTTCACATCCTTCCCATCTCTCTCCCGCGTGTGACAGAGCCTTGCACCCTATCCGATGATATCAGAGTTTATCTCATCGTGGCTTATATCTGAATAATCAGCTCCAGGGTTTCTAAACCATGTCAGAGGGATTTTTTTTTTTTTTTATTTTTTTTGATTCTTCAAAGCTCTCCAAATGTGGTACAATGCAGCCGAGAGCCATGCCAGAGGGCTTTGCTCCCCGCTCTGCTCCTCAGCACCCTGCTAATGCCTGGGTCAATATATAAGAAGCTTTTCTAACCATTTCAGAATGCACTGATGTGTGTCTTTAGCAGTGGTTTAGTCGATCACAGACACTCTTTGGATGGAGGATCGCATCTGAGTGCCAGCGCTGCCTAGCAGGAAGGGAGCCTCTCAGCAGTGCTGCAGACCAGTAACGTCTATAGTTTTCCTCCAAATTCCCTGGAGCCAGGGAGTTTACCTCTCCCTTGTCCTCATCTGTAGCAGTCTTCCTCGGCACTGATGGGCAGCTGTTACTCACTTTCTCAGTCCCAAGCATTTGCAAGTCTGTGTTGGAGGCATCTTGATTGAAACTGCTACTGTTACTGGTAGAGAGCCGACGATGAGCATCTGTGTTACCCAGCGTAGCTCTGCTCTCAGAGGGAGCATTTGTCAGGCTCCTTTTGGGTTGCAATAGCTGCTTTTACAGTACGGCAGTCGGTTCAGCAGACACGAGTGTAAGTGTGGATGGTGGGTACAGCTGCTCCGCTCCGCTCACCACTGCGGGTATGGGGAGGGCAGAGCGTGCGTGATAGGAGCACGAGCCTTACGTTAAATGCCTGCTAAAATTCCACCGAGGGTAAGGCTGCTTTTTATAACTCAGCCTTGCAGCTGGGAAGGGGAATGACTGCCATGGCCATGTGTGCTGGGATAAACCCTTCATGGATGTGGAGATGTTGCCAGGAGGGCTCAGCTCTATTGCTGCCACAGCAATGGAAAGATGGAGAGTTCAGGGATGGCTTTTTGCCTCATGCTTACATCTGACTCTGCATAAATCCCACTAAATTTAATCTGAATTTGTTTGGACCAAGTGCATTTTAAGAAGAAGTTTTGAGTTTAAAAGAACTCACCAAGTCTTCCAGCCTGGCCTGTTTTATATCACCAGCCATTTCATTTTGACCCGTTTTCATAGAGATGACCCAATAATGTTCACTGGACTCCAGCGTATTTCCAGGAAGACATCGATCTCAATCCTTCTGGGTTTTGCTTGTTTTTGTTTTGTTTTGTTTTGTTTTTATTTATATCTACAGTATGTTTCAGTGAATTATCACCTTCACTGTTAAATTGTTTTTTTCTAGCCCCTCTAATTTAAACAAATATGCCTTTAGCTAACAGATGTACATCGGTAAGAGCTTTAGGACGTTCGGAAAACTGCTTTACAAACATCCTTCTTCTGCTGCTGTGCCAATGAAACTGAGACACTCTTCCTTGCAGCGGTCTGTGTAAGACAGCCGGACCTTTTACATTTCATAATTAGTTTCATGCTCGATTCCATGCCAATGTCTACTTTTGGCCAAGGTCTCTTTTACCTGTGTTATTTTGCGTATTTGGAATAAGCTGCTGAAGAAAACACTGCTGTTGCTGGAATCAGGGAGACTGCCCTTGCTGAGGATGCTGGGGTAGCAAGTTGGGAACTTTGATAATTAGTCATTCGTTTCCAGAAGTCTGTTTTATATGGCACATAAATGTGAACTAACCTTTAGGAATCCTCTGCAGCTCTGACACTTAATATCAAAGTTGCACTTCGCAACAGGATGGGGAATGTATAATTTATGAACTAGTGAAGTATCTTTAATTAAACCGGTATTTTCTAAATTTTGACTTAATTTAATTTTAATCTAACAGAAAGAAGCAATCTAAGTCCGGACAAGTTTTCCTTAAATACCATCCTTGTTATCTGGGAGGCTTTGAATCAAGTAAGATAGATGATTTTAATTTCCATGTTCTCAGTGTAACACTTGGGGTCAATGTTTGCATACTTATCATAGGCAGTTTTCCATTGACAACCACCGTAATTGTTCAACTTTTCCTTGGTGAAGACCTGATTGACTATTATGCACTGTATTTATTATGTTTCACACTAAAATATAGATGATTGATTATTCCATTATTCTATTGACCAAGGCTGTAACAAGGTGTGACAAATATGTGCCATTACAGTCCATAACCAGCTGTGGAAGGTAGTGTGCTCAGGTAGGAGAATTTTAATGTGTGCAACTCTCTGGAAAGCTTTAGCAAACTTTCAGGACACTGTATTTAAAAGACTTTACCTGAATGAATGTTCTAAAAAAAAAAAAAAAAAAAAAAAAGAAAAAGATAACAGGCCCTGATCTGAAAAGCTTAAAACATGATTGAGAGCCCACTGGAGCCAAGGGAAATTCTTCCAATGACTTGCTGGGCTTTGGCAGGGTCCTGAAGGTAATAGCTCTGTTTACTTCACTGGGAATTGTGTCAGCCCCTGAAAAAAATCACCATTTGTTAACTGCATTAAAATGTGCAGGGAAAAAAGTGTCTTCAGTCACTGATGTAGCACATTAATGTGAATTATGTGCAAATATCAAGAGGACTTATAGTTGGAAAGAGGAAAATCCTGTATTTTAAAGCTCCTTATCTGCAGCTTGATATTTGAAAGGCGTAATTTAATTATCTTTGAACTCCTTTGTTCCTCCTTAAAATAAATCATGTTTAATTTTCCTTTTAAATATCATGCATTGATGGACACAGCACTGGGGATCATGGTAACGAAATGGTGTTGAACCAGCTACTGGAAATTAGTAGTAATAAACAATGCATTTGCTACCAGTCTGTCATATTAATTAGTCTTCAGAATGCGTCAGTGCTTTTCATTTGTATTTAACGTTGCCTGAGCTTACTGCCAATTAAATGCAATGTTGTTATCAAATCAGCTCGCACGTGATTACATTGGATTAATGTGGTTATTTTCTTTGATCCACTATAATTAAAAATCACAGTTGCGATTTTAAACAAGTGTAAAAATATAATCAGTTTGCATACGCAGCTGCCTTTTTCTTCTAATTTACTTTAATAACATTCTCCTCTAATTAACAGTTGTGGAAGTCCCGGGCCCTGTTTAGCAGCGCAGAGGAGGCAGCAGCAATTTTGCAAGTGCTGGAAGAAGCCCCACGTGTGTCCTTGCCCCCTGCTCAGCAACGTTTCTGAGTGAGATCTATGACAGTTTAGACCCCAAATCCTCAAGAAGAACGCATCAGCCTTGAGTGGAAAGAAAATACCACCTTAAAAGTCCATAGAGTATCCCTTGAAGCTGAGTCTAACTAGCTGTCCACACTGTGCCTAATTCCCAGGGAGGCTGGAATCGCTGTGAGCTCGGCAGCGGGCTGAGCCGTGCAGCCTCCTTGTTCCCGCAGGACTTGTCACCCCAGCAGCTACGCAGCAAAGAGACATGGGCTCGTGCAAAATGGGCAACCACAGTGTGGTGAGAAGATGTGAACGCCTGCATACTGGCCCCAAAATAGCCAGTCTACCCAGCCTTGGCTTTTCAGGGTTAGGCTTTTTCTTGAGTAGGAGCTCTTGATTTTGGGACCTGCCACCCGGCAGGGTTAAGGAACAGGCAAAAGGCCACCGCCCAAACCAGAAGGACATCATTGTTTCCCGTCACTACCCACGTCTCTGCTGGTGAAGACGGGACAGACAAGAAGGCTGGACGAGACTGCTCTTTTGGAGCAGATAGAAGCAATCAGTTAAATCAGCGTGGCGCAGAGAGGGATGCTGGCCCATCTCCCGTCAGGCAGCAAATGACTCATTGCATAACAACTTCAGTAAAGGGGCATTTTTTTGTTTGTTTGTTTTTTCCTCTACTGCTTTCAACAGGGAAACAGAAAGATGAATTTTTCATAAGGCCACCAAGGCTTTTGTTTGGGAGCTTTGTCTTCCAGGTCTCCTAAGGCCATTGAGAAAGTCACCACCTGAATAAATATCAGCAGTCCCTCTGGTAGGGATGGGCATAAAAAGCCCATCTTGCTGCCTCCTCAAGAGACGCGGGCACGGTGAGCAGCTGTTGTTATTCTCCAGCCTGGTTGACCCATTTATACCATGTGTGGACCAAGCAGTGCTGGTTTCTCCAGGAATAAAGTAGCCCTGGATGCTCTCCACCTCTGGCCCCCCAACCCCTTGTATCCCCCTTGTCCATTCCAGACATGGGGGTAGCGCCCAGCGGGGCCATCACCACTGTGCAGCCCCCCCAAAGCACTGCTGGCTGGAAGAGCATCCCCCCAACAAGCAGAAACAGAACAGTGCTCTCATAGTTTCTGCATCACCTCCCAGTGAGTGATGAGCAGCAAGCCCCATGTTTGCCGAAAGCTGGCCACTTCAGTGGAGTTTTGCCCGCTGCCGTGCTTCATCAGCTGCCGTTGAAAAGGTTTTCTGTGCTACTAGAGGCAGAGTTTGCCTGGCCCTCTGTGTGCCCTACCTTACCAGTTCGGAAAGCAGATGAGAAAAATCTAAGCAAAGAATTAAGCCTGAATGAGTGGAAGTTAACGCAACACGCGCCATGCCTTGCTGGCCCTTCGGTAAGTAATGCGCAGTGTTCTGCTGAGGTAGGGCTCTTCGTGCACGTACTAAGTAATGTTCCAGTGAGATGAAACCTCAGGCTCCTGATTCAGCTGATATTTCTGGCAAATTGTTGACCTATTGCAGTTTATTCAGGATTTTTCTGGTCTTGGTAGAGCAGCTCTAACAGCGACAGATTTCTCATGATGTTTCTAACAAATATGCGGCTTTTGTAACTCTGAAAGTTATAATATCTTGAAGCACCCCAGATAATAATTGCCTCTGTGCTCTGCAGCAGCACTCTGTGTTTATAGTCAAGGAAAAGAATTAATGAAATATTAATTAATAGGATTTAATATAGCCGGTGCTAGCTTGTGTCATAGAATAACTCATAGGGACAATTTTAATTTCACCTGACATACGTATATTGATGATTTCTCTCCTGGGCTGGAACCAGAGGATTGTGCAGCTGTGCCACGGGTGGGGAGAAGGGCAGGCTGGCTAATGAAAGGTGGCTGTAGGGAAAGGGTTCGGTGGAGCCATTTGCCACCTGGAAAAGATATAAAGGGGAAAGCAGGGAAACGGCCCTTCTTTCTGTTCACCTTGGGAAGGAACAAATGCAGAAGCCATCTCCTTGATCAGCTTTGATGCAGTGGGCTTGATGGAGAAAATACTTCTCTTTTAGAGCAGTTTTCCCTGCTCTCTGTTAGTACAAGGAAAATTTTCATCCAGTTTTGGATCTGTTAAAATTTGGATGAATTTTCAGAGTTTCTGTGAAACCGACAACATGTAAGGGCATTGCTTATGTTAGTTCAAAGAGGTGATGTGTCAAATGGAGTCACAAACCCAAAGGCTAGCTTGTGCTTCACCGGCTATTAAACCCAGCTGCATGATCTGGCTCTGACCAAACCCCTTCTGTGAGCGTTGCTAAAAGGCTTTTATTAGCAGAGATGCAGCCTGTGGGGACCTGTCACACCGATGTTTCCCTGACAGGGGTCAGAGATCAGCCAAACTACTACAGCGCCGTACGTCCAAGTTGTCTTTCAATAGCCTTTGGCCTCAGATTTCATGTCACATTAAGCCTTTTCTCCAAAATACTTGCGTTTAAGGTGAATCTCAGGCTGGACCTCGTACCAGCCCATAGGTGTGCGCCAGCAGTTGGTCTTTTGGGGATTTGGGGGGATTTTGCAATCGCAGCCCAGAGGCCAGGCAGTGCATGGCTCACCCTTGGCTACCTTGGGGTGGATCTCGAGTGCAGCTCAGCCTGCGTGGGTGAGGATGCTTGAAGACAGCTGAAGTCCTGGGAATTGCTAATGAAACCAACTGCTCTGCCAGCAAACTATCCTGGGTCCCCCACTGGCTGTGTAATTAAAATGGGGACTGTATGAGTGTGAAGTTAATGCTGTATACATAATGTATCTGTCCCAAGGTAAGCCTTCATATCTGCTCTCTGTAAAACCGTAAGTGCAGGGTATAATTAAGTGAATGAGAAATAGTTTGAGCAGAGCTCGATGTTGTCCACCAGCAGCTCAAACTTCCTCTCGCTGCAGCAGTGAGTCTAACCAGCAAGAGTTAGAGTTTGCATAAAAACAGGCTGGAGGTGCTGGTCGTTAAAAACATTCGTGGGTTTGGCTTTTTTTTTTTCTTTTTTTCTTTTTTTCCCCTTTATTCTGTCATTGAGTACAAGGAGAATCTTCAGTCTGTAAATGCCACCGGTTCTCCATTTCACACTGACACTCCCAGGAACAGCAGAACTGCCTGTAAAGTGTCTGTCACCCGATGAAAATCAGAGAAAAACTCTTCCAAGCTTCTGCACGCCCTTGTCACTCATAAATAAACTGTCACTTAACCCTTGCCTGCCCTCCTTCCCCTGCTGCTGCGTTGAGGATGGTGAAGTGCTCACCTCGACGCTGCCGCTCTTCTGGAGGTGGGCAGTTCTGGGAGACCCGTAGCCGAGATAGAAAAGAGGGGGAAAATACTTTTCCTGGCATGTTGGGAAAGTGTCTGGAAGCGCTTTTCTGTTGGGGAGACAGAAAGGCTCACCCTAAAGATCTGCAGCTGTAGCCCAACACTAAACAACCCACCCAGGCTTTTCTTCCCACCTCACCTATTTTTTTGTTAAATGTCAGTTTGCTTGTCAGCCTCCGGCTGGGGTTTTGATGTTATTTCCTCACGTCTTTCAGCAGGATCCCTTTGCTGGAGAAGGAGAGAAATGTCACAGCATGACAGCTCCTGCGTCCCGTCCGGGCTGTGTGGGTGAGCAGGGGCTCGGGCAGCGGCTGGCTCATGGGGACTGGACGGACAGACGTCACGTCTCCTGGCCGGGCTGGTGGCAGGAAAGGAAAGGTGTGAGGGACCCTGTCAGGCCCCAGAGCGGCAGCCAGTGGATTTAAAAGCAAAATGTACAAACAGGGTGTCTGCACTCAGGTGGTTTCTCCTGGCACAAAGCAGGAGGGTGCCACGGGCATCCTGGCCACTTCTCCCACCCCGCATCGCAGCCCAGTGGGGCTCTCCCTCAGCTCCTGCTCCGTCAGGGCTTCTCGGAAGTCAGTGGCACGTGTTGTATGCATGCTGCAGGGGTTTTATCCAGTTGCACCTGA
The DNA here is from genome assembly GCF_003259725.1 of Athene cunicularia. NCBI lineage: Eukaryota > Metazoa > Chordata > Aves > Strigiformes > Strigidae > Athene > Athene cunicularia. Next base: position 4,046,731 of record NW_020799116.1, read on the forward strand.
CTTCATTTACAAATACTCACACGTTTTTCATGTATAAAACTCTGCGGAGCTACAGGGAGCAATATTATTCCTTTTCTCCTACAATTTAAGTAATCTTCAGTGATGGGTTGCTGATTTTCCACACTAGGTGTTTGTACCAGGCAGCCTCAGAGAGCTCCACCTGAGCAGCTTTTTCTTCTGGTGGTCCTGGAGACAGAAGCTGCTCTGTGGGGTGGGGGTGTGTGTTCATGTACACATACATGTGTATTTGTGTGTGTATACACACCCCCACCCCCCTGTATCTGTGTGTGTGTGTGTGTATAAATATATCTATAGTGTTGTTTAGGATCATTACAGGATATTATCTACATCTTTTCATATTAGTATCTACCTGCCAGGCAATAAGCAAGTATTATTAAAACAGGCTGTTTAGATGAAAGCTTTTGGAGAACAGAGTTTTCATTACAAGGCTGCCAAATTATTTGAACAATCTCCTCACCTCAGGCCTACCCAAGAGCTGTGATTGCCATAAACTTGGTTTTGTGTTTTTACTTATTTCTTTTTTACAATCATTCGGATGCACAAACAGATAAACATAAAAATACATGTAGATGTGTGTGGTTTTATATATATATATATATATATATATATATATATGCTGATTATACTTACATATAAGACCTTTTAAAAGATGTAAAAAAATATATATTCTAAATATATATAAGCATAACAATATAAAAGTAGCATAAAAATATGTTTACTTTTTATAATTATACTTAGTATATTTTGTGATATGCATGATAATAGGTATATAATTAAAACAGATAGTATATGTATCTATAGTTATAGTTATTATTTATATTATTTTCATACATTATATGGATCTATACATATTCATAATCCATATAGATACGCATACATACATGCACATCCATATATATAGTCCTTCTAAAAGACCTTTATATAATTATATTTATAGAAGATATATAATACATATGTAAATGTATATATAGAATAATATCTATGTGTATATGTATAAATAGAAAGGTCTTTTTGATATGTATACACACAGATATGTGTAAATATGTGTGTGTGTATATAAAGATGTTGCAAAAGGTCTTTATCTAAGCATATACAGCCAGCATATATAGATGCATATAAATATACATGCACACATTTTAAACATGAAAAAAAAAGATTTTTTTTTTAGATATATGAAGACCTTTATGTATAAATACCTGAAAACTTTCTCTGTTTGTCTCTATATCTAAATCTATTTCTATATGTAGCTAAGACATGTATTTCACACCTCCCCCCTCTCCCCAGCATTTCCAGGCACCTGGCGGTGTTTAGACCTGATAAACACCAAGTGTGATGAAGCTTGTCCTATGGGAGATGCACAGGTGTGCACACACACACACGGGGCTCACTGACTTGCAACTGTTAATTTTCCTCTCTTGTTTTACTGACAATTGTTGCCTCAACCTAATCAAAAAGTCGCTGCAGAGAACGTCTGGGGACAGCGTGGAGCCAGAGCCCTGCTCCAGGGCCAGCAGTGATGGCAAGTTCTTGGGAGAGGAGACCAAGGGGTGGAAAGGGATGCTTTTCTTCTTGGCTGCCACATTTGACTGGAAACCCTCTGTTTAGTGTTTATAGCACAAATACTGATGGCTTGCTTATGATCTGCCACCTGGTTTATGCCAGGAGAGGTCTGGGATTCAGTGTTACCTTCCCTTCTGGTTACAGGGCCCAGGGGAACTTGTGAGTGCTGCTGGAGGAGACTGAGGGGGTGGGCAGTACCCAGAAAACTCACTCGATTTAGCTGGAGCACAAACATCTATGCAGTCTTAAGACCATGTGGCATTTCTGCCTAAATGCAGTGAGCTAAAGTTGTGTTGATTTTGTCTTCTTGGAAAGACTTTTTTTTTTCTCACAGCCATTTTTTTTCCACATCTCTGGCTTGAAATTTATAAACCACTTGATTGCCCAAAGAACTGTGCAACTCTGCCATCTGCATAGTTGCCCAGCGAGCAGGCGAGGACAGGCCACTTGCTTCAGATCTGGAAAGTGCTTCTCAGTTTAAAGGGAAAAAAATTTTAGGAAGGAGCCGGAGACAGAACTGGATGAAAAAATGTCTTCTTAGAAAGACCAGGAATGCAAGGGACACAAAGAAGGAAGCCCTGTCACCGAAGGAAGCTGTGTGTCAGGAAGGGAAAGGACAAAGGGTGACTTGCTTAAGTAGACCCAGGAAAAATTATTCAAATGTACAACTTCTACAATCCCTGGGCAAGAGAGAGACTGAGAAGACTGGAGGGCTGCTGGCTGGCACAGGGCAGAGTACATGGGGAAGCATGATGTTATGTGTCCTCTTCCTCAAAGCAGATGAAATTCCTGGCTTTTGGATGAGGAGGAAGATTTGGAGCATGGGCTAAAGGCAGCACGGAGAAGGGACTGACTGGAGGTTAAGAAAGATGTGTAGAATTGAAATCCCGATTATGGCTCCTGATCGGCCAGTGGGAACTTGCAACAGAATGTTTTTTAGGTATTTACATACTTTGTTGGCTGTGTTAGGCACCTGAGGAGCAGAATGGGGGTAGTCTCCGTCCTGCAGAGGCCCCAGAGGTGTGTACTTCGGTGTATCAGCTCAGAGGTGGGACTGTGTACATGGAGCGTGGCAGATGTCGTGCATTTATTTAACAAGGGCTTGCTAAGTGAACAGGGTCCAATATGCAGAGCTTGGTGACATTATCCTGAGAGAAAGACCATTTACAGACATGAAGGCAAATGGGATAAAATGCAACATGATTTACCAAGCAAGATTAACCTGAAATCCCTAACTGATCTTGCAGATAAAGGAAATCCAACGGTTCTCCTCCTCCAGGATTTCAGTGAATCCCCTGTCTTCGTGCTCTGAATATCTAACAGTATAAGCCATGCTGGAGCAGATGGGGATTAATTAAACACCTCAGAAAAGGATGGGGAACTGGCTAACGGGGCCTAGTAATGGTGAAGGGAGAGGTTTTACAAGGACTGGGCTGAAGCTTACTTTGATCACTATCTGTCTTCATTGAGAGCCTCAGGAGAGGAACAGGGGTGTTTGCTGATGGTACCTGGTGAGGAGGAGGGCACAAATTCACAAGGAGCTTTGGGGCATTTTAGAAAAAGGAACCTGGAAGACTGTGATCACTCAGAAGATTGAAAACAGCTGGTACAGCATGGTAGAGGGCACCTTCATCTCCCCAAAGCCACCCTGGCAAGAGGGAGCACCCTCAGCTCCCCACAGTGGTGTGCTGTCCTGCGGCTCTGCCCGGAGGTTCCAGCCCTGTGCCTGGAGGCAGCCGGGGCTGCACGTTGGATGCCATCAGCTGCATAAAGCTGTGACAGGGTCAGGCAGGGAGGGGGCTACCCATCAGCAGACACAGCCCTCCGCGCTGCACCCGGTGCTCCAGAGCCTCCTGGGGAACCGCTGTATTGTAGCATGTAGGAGGGTACATACAGGAGACTAAACTGGCCGATGGGGACATGGCTCTGGGGAAAAGCACGTGCTGCTCAGCCCTGGAAGGGCTCTGGGGAAGAGCAGTGGTGCTGTGGCATCACGCCTGGCTCAGCATCCCCTTGTTCACAGCTGCCAGGGAAGCCCGTCACAACCACGCTCTGGGCTTTCTTGCTGCGCTTCTCCTTGCTGTCACCCATCTCTCTGCATGCCTGGTTTCTGACTAATGTAAATACCCGCCTCCTTCTTTAGCATAATGAATACTAATGCCTTAATATGTGTTATTTTCTACTGTATCTCCATTTCCCTGCTATCCATCTTAAGAGTGCCAACAATTGCTATCACTGTTTGTCTGCTGTGTGTATATAATTAGAACAGTTGGCTCAGGTAATTACTTTCTGCTTCCTTCAGTTCCTTCCTCTGCTTTGCACTAGTCTGCCTTGTTGGGGTTGCTCTTCATTTCAGGCTCTTTGGCAGAAGTTTTCAAAGCAGGGTGTGTGGCTTTTAGCTCTTGAATTGGAGGCCATCAGCTACTAAACCCTCTAAAACCTCTGAGTTTGCTAAAACCTCCTGAGTAGCCGACTCGCTCTCATTCTCCATTTCTTATCCCACAGGCTCTAAGTGGAACTTGGTAAATGATATTTCTGCAAGTGAATTGCCTGGTTGAGAAAATTGCCTGGCTGGTTTTATTCCCCCAGGGCTGTCAGGCATCCAGCAGTGCTGGTGCTCAGCTCACCCCCAGCGTGCTGAGGGAAGGGATGTGCAGGAGCTGGATCTGGCCAGCCCCTCGCCTTCTGCCGACGTGCCCTTTACATGGAAACCAGTGGCTGCCAGTGGACCATGAAGCCATCCCCACTCCAGTGGCAGGGAAAGGGAAACTCCCACAGCTGAGGGATTCTTGCACAGATACAAAGCAAACCCACATCAGAGACCTCGGAAACTCCACCACCATGTCAGAGTCTGTCTTGAAAGATTTTCTTTCATGGGTTTAATTACAGTTATTGCAAAGACAGTTAATAGCTGATGAACACACAAGTATATTTTAATTGAATATATTGAACACGCTGAAGAAACCACAGCTCTTGACCTTTCCGGTAAGTGAAATGTTAGGAGAAGCTTTTCTGCATTCAGAGCCCAGGGAAAGGATGGAGGGGACCACCCATTGCTGTTAATAGGAGACATCCATGTAAAGCCCTTTCATGTCAGCTCAACAATAGGCTGCTTAATGCCCGATTATTTTCATTTCATACAGTTATTGTTCATGTTAGAGGGGGAAAAAAGCGGGAGGAACTGGCTAAAGCCGAGTGCTCCAGGTTGCACTGTCTCTGTCCACTCCAACCTCCGTCATCCCACGACAACACTTTTGTTACCGCCTTGAAGGCTTTGGGTGATTTAACGCCAGTGGCTACAGTTTGTCATTACGATGGGACAGATCTGTGAACTAACCAGCCTCTCCTGCCCTCCAGGAGCAGGACAGGACAAAGCCAGATTTATTCTGGATGCCGGGAACTGTTGGTCCTTCGCCCGCCTGCAGGACCCCCACCCCTCCCCGTCCCCTCGCCCCAGCCAGCTTCTGTCTTTATTGATTTTGAAGCAGCAGGAGCTTGTGATTAAAGTTTGCTTGCGCTTAGGTACTTCCCTGAATTGGCGCTTGGGTCCTTACTCCAGCAAAAACTCTCATTGATCTGTGCTGGAGCAGAGGCTGAGTAAGCCCTTGGGGACTGGCTGTATATTTGCAGCATGGTGCTCGCAGACACATGACAATTTCAGGGCAATTTTGTAACATTAAAACAGCATTACCGGTGCGTCTTTAACTGGCCATAAATAGAAACCTTGACTTGTCTATAGTGGTTTGATTTTCCAAGCTAGGCAGGAACATTCAGTCCTGGCTCGCAATCTGTTTTATCACCAAAAAGAAATTTTATAGGTTAGATAAGTCAAGAGCTTACTCTTGCAAAACTTCAGCCGGTGTCTGTGAGCTGCGGTGAGGCTGCAGCTAATATTCAAGTGCAGGCAGAAAAGGGAAGGCTCTTTTTAAGGCTCATTAGAGATGGCAAAAAGATACAAAAAAGACCAACACCATTTTACACTTGTAAAAATACCCCTAGTAGATTCATATTTTTTAATCTTCAGTACAAAAGCTCCATAACTACAGCAAGGCATTAGTTTCCGATGACTAGCTACCTTTTTTTCTATAGCCTCTGGCATTAAAGCTCTCAGTGAAAAGACACTTTAGAGCTAGTTCAGGCAGTTCATTTTCTGTCAATCAACTCTCAGGCTGGAAGTATAAAGGCAGTAACATGACAAGATTTCTATTTTAATATCTTTACTCTTGATAAGATAATCCTAGAGGAATAGTGGTGATCAAATATTTACAGGCAGCGCTCACTGGCGCAGTCTATTGTAAAATTAAATACACAAAATTATGTGGGGATAATGTTAATGTTGTGATATGAGGACAAAATGCAGCGCGCTTGAAATGAAGGTAGACTCTCCTTAATATATCCTCTTCTGCGGCAGGGACTGGCGCCGCCGGAGTGGAGAACAGAAGAGCAGCTTTCATTTTGCATTTTGCGATCTTTCTTCTCTTTTCAGGAGCTTGTTTGTTATTTAAATGTATTTGTGTACTTAATGATCTTGATTTCTAAGAATGTATTTGTGTGTGTGTGTGTCTCTCTGAGATGCACTGAATGACTACTAAAGCCTGGGAGAGAGGAGCCGTTTGTGCTGAGCTGCCCCCTTGCCCCACTGTGAGCCCAGGTCTGGTCCCAGCCCTGGTTTGGGCTCCCTGGGCATGGCCAGTGCAGAGTGGGGGGCACAGGCTGGGGGTCTCTGCCAACTCGCTGCACGGGTCAGAGCAAGCGGTTACCTCCGGGGAGCTCTTCCTATGCACCCTGCAGATTTGCACATGCCCCAAAACAGACAGAAGTGACCAAATTCCTGTTTTTTACAGACCACGAGACCCACAGCAAATGCACGCAGTGAGAAACGTTTGCAAAAGTGGATTTTTTTTTTTTTTTTCCCCTTCCTCTTTTCTCTGTGCATCCCTGGTGTGTGGCAGTGGGACATGCAGTGACCTGGAGGCCTTGTCCCTGCCCAGGCTGTCCTGGAGGAGCGCTGGCAGCACCCTGACATGCCAGGGTCCCTCCATCGCTGCCTTCTAATGCTGCTGTGCTGGGGCTCAGCCAGAGCCTGGGGAAAATGAAGCACTGATTTTGGCTGAAAGGCCAAGACAAGCTAATATGGGAAATTACTCCAGCCATCATCACTTTTCCTGTCACTATGGTGACAAAAGAAATGACAAAAGCCTGAGCAGAAAGAGGCAGGGTAACACATCTAAAGAGGGACAGAGAAGTGCTCAGCAACTGCGGCCGGTTTGGGGGCAAAGCCAAGGAGGGGACAGTCAGTGCTTGAGAACTGTGTTGGGGCCTCCTCTCACTGATGGATGCAGTTGTGTCCCGCGTGTGCATACGGGGATTTGAAAAGTGACACAAGTACTAAGCCCCACGTTACAGCGAGTGCCATGGTCAATGCAGCTACTATAGGCCTAAAAAAAAAATAAAAAAATCCTGGCCGTATAAAACTTCCATGCCACAGCTTTAATCCTCATGCACTAATCATTGATTTTTGCACCTCCTTCCTCCACAGCACTTGCTATTTGCCACCTGCCTTAAGGACAAGGTATGAAACCAGCCTAGCCTCCTCCCCGCGTTTCAGCTCTGAGCATCGTTAGAGGACACAGTGAGGAAGTCTGCGCTTTCCAGCCAAAGCAGTGATCACCTGTGGCTGAGAAACACATGTCCAGAAGGAAGGGGAAAGCACAGCGAGATGTGCCTGGAGGCAACCCAGGATGGAGAGGAGCAGCTGAAGGCAGACCAGCGACTCTTGCTGCTCAGCCTCTTGTCTCCGTAGCACTGGTTGGGTTCACCCCGAGGCCCTTCCAGCACCTACCATGAACAGAGATGTGGTTGCCAGCTTCCAGATGCCTAAATATCAGGTTTTTGAGCAGCTCGAGGAGGGGAATATCATGAAGAAACTCCAAAGAAGAAACTGGGCAGTGGCAGCAAAAGGTGCTGGTCCAAGAACAACTTGCCCAGAGAAGGTGCCAGTGGGTGCCCATCCTGCAGCAAGACTCCTAGCCCTGGGGGCCAGGAGGAGGTCACCAGCAGATCAAACAGCATCCAGTGATTTTGCCACTAAAAAGTGGAATTTTTATTTTATTGGAGTCACCTTCTAAAAAATAGGGTTGGGAGGAAAAAGGGTAGGGTGCAAGGATGAGCAGAAGACAGTGCTGGAGAGAGCAGTGGAGAAAATCTTCATCCTGAAATGCCAAGCATCCCCCCTGTCCCACCAAATTTTTGTTGGTTTTTTTTTTCCAAGAAGGAAAATTGTATTTTCCAGCCAGATCTATTCATGAGTGATTGTGCAGAGCTCTGCTAATGGGCTATGCCAAGCTGTGGTCACCCTACAGAGCTATTGGCAGGAGAGGTGGCAAGTTGGAGAGGACTACAAGGGAACTCTGCGTGCTATTTTTTGATGAGCTGATTATTCAGAAATTTCACAAGAGCTGAAATACATCACTCTGTTCTGAAACTCAGCCCTGCCAACACACAGGACAGCTTACACGAGCAGCAGAGTTTTCTCCTTCACAGCACTGCTGGCCTGTACGTTGGGAACCAGACGCAGGAATCGGACAAGGCTTTTCAGCAGCTGTCGACTGCGGGGACAGCGAGAGATGGGGAGTGGTTAAGGGAACACAGAAAGCTGTAATAGAAATGATTTAGATACTTTCATGGCTGTCACTATGTGTGTATTTGGGCTTGAAAGTTTTTCATTAGCTCTGTGGGTACTGGGGCACTGTGATTTTTATTCCTTTACGGCTAGGGTGTGAGATCACCCCCCGATCTCACACGTACCCAGGTATTTTTATGCCAGGGGGTGCTCAGTCCCCAGTCATATTTCAAGGTGATGTCACAAGCCAGGAGCTGACCTTGACTCGCCCCCCTCGCAGCCAAGAGCCTTCGTCTTAGATGTCCTCTTAAGTCTGCAGCCAAGTCAGGCTCCCACAGAGATCAAACGGTCATTTTCCCCTCTCTGCAACATTAATTAAAAACAAAGCACAGTGTTATTTGAGCACAGGAACAAATGAGAGCCTGGTATCTGGGAGGTGGGATGCATGTGTTCTGGGGGAGGTTAGAAGCAGCACGGAGCCAATTTCTGAAATACTTCACAAAGACTTCAAGGAGCTGCTGTGGCACGTCCCCAGCCCATCGATTCTGTCAACACACAAGACCCTTCGAGCTACCTGGGGTGGCACTGGCTGTCCTGTGGAGGACCAGGGGCTGGTGCATCTGCATCTGGAGCAAGAATGATGCTGAATTGTTGAAAGGCAATTAAAAGATATCCTCATGCTGTACTCACAGCCTTCACTGAAAGCACTGTAGAATATCTATCTGCCTTAGTGCAAGCAGATTTGCTGCAGGACGATTAGCCATCTAAGATGCCTTTCTGCACAAAAAATCATAATTACAGTGCAGAGGAGCATACTGGAAACCCAGCAGGGATGTGGAGAGGCCTGCTGTCTGGGACCTTGCACAGCACAACATGGGCCCATGTTGCTGCTGTGCCAAAGTGTTCAGAGTCTGCTCCTGATGGGTTTTGCCCAGCCCTGAAAAACGTACGTGTGTGAGCAGATGGCTGCCAGGTGGCCTTCAAATGGGACTGTACAGCTGGGCTGCCTGGCAGGGCAGAGACTGGGTGCATGGGCTGGTGGTGTCCCCATCAGGGGGTGCTCCCAGTACCCCGGCTGGTGGTGTCCCCATCAGGGGGTGCTCCCAGTACCCCGGCTGGTGGTGTCCCCATCAGGGCGTGCTCCCAGTACCCCGGCTGTTCTCCTGCCCGTGGGACTGACCGTGCCCAAGCAGCTCTTCTGCAGTTTCTGTTCCAAGGCACGCAGGGGGAAGAGGGCATGTGGAGCCACATCCTACTCTGAGCCTGGTCCTACAAAAGCCAATGAAGAGCACTGTGGCTGAACCACAGCTGTTTTGCTAATGAAAATAGAGGCACACAGGCACAGCCGCTGCAGCCCCGTGGAGGAACTGCTCCCTTCAGCAAAACAAACTTTTGCTAATCGAAAAAATCTGGGAAACTTGTTTGCATGTAAAGACAGGGAATGAGGGTACGAGCCGAGCAGCAGCAGGCACAGTTAGCTCTGTCCTGTTATGAAGCCACCCTGTCGGGGCCACTCCACGTGCACCACATCCACCTGATTCCCTGCACAGATGATTTTTTTTTCCCATGTTTTCTGCTTTCAGTGGAGGAGCTCAGCACTCTGCAACATCCCGCAGCCCAAAGGCAAGCTCTGGGCATGACCTCAGGTGATTGAGGCTGGAAAAGACAAAAACCATCAACGCCTTCAAGTACAGCGTATCCTCACACTTCCAGCAACTGCACCTTTGTGTGCAGCGCCCTGCCTGTGGAAAATTAAGTCTACAGGAAGCGTATGAACGATCCAGACACCATCCTGAAGGCTCAGGTCTTAAAAAAAGGTGGGGGTGGGGGGGTGTTACTCCACATACTGCTGCAGGATGTCATGTACTTCATGATCTGCCTTTTCTAATCTCTCCTTATCTCTCACTCCAATCCTTTCTCATGCCCCTCATCTATTGCAAATTCTCTTTTAAAGCTGGAGCGAAGCACATAAATATTTTCATGCTGCATAAATAGGTTGTTTTGTGCATAATGTCACAGGAGGCTTTTTTTTTTTTTTTTAAAAAAAACCCAAACAGGACCTTTAGTGCTGTGATAACGGCCTCCTCATTTACAGAAATGAAATCTTCCATACAGCTCAGCACTCATCTGCTCCGCAGCCCCTGTGCAAAATGGTTGGCACAGCACTCGCTCATCACAGGCTACAGAATTAATACAGAATATTCCATACTTAATAGGAAGCCCTTGAGCACCAGGTTCGGAAATACCTTGCAAACGTAACTGATGCTCAGGTTTTCCTTTCAGCAGCACAACCATTGTCTTCCTACTGTGTGAAATCACAGCCGGTTTTAGTTTTGAAGTGCAAAAGGACAACTGTATGTGTTGGCCCATTTGCCAGCATCTTTGACCATCCTGGCTGCTCACCTTTTCTTCACTGTCACTTCTTGCCCCCTGACCTTCATTTCCTGTTTATTCAGCCCTTGTTCAGGGTCTAAAAAGTACAGACACCATCAAAATGCACTTTCCATTTGCGCTGCATGGAACAAGAAATGGCGTATAACAATCTCTAGAGTTTTCAAAAGGGCTAATGGAAGATACTGGTGGCCACACTGGGTCATGGTAAATCTCTGACTCCAAGTGGCTTTTCAGGAGCAATATTTTAACAGGATCACAGTAAAATCTGGAATCAAACATCAGTGATTTTGCTCTAGTATTTCTATTTGACCAGCACAAAGACTTCAAACCAAAGAACTGAACTCACCTGCAGTATATAGCAGAGAGATACTTAGGAAAAGTTATGAGAATTCATCCATCGTGCATTTTCATACTTCTCAGGTCAGGTTGCAGCCCTTCAGGACAGACTGTTGTGGAGCATTTTTATTTGTTTGGACAGTGGCCACACTGTGCTACCAGACATGCAAAGCACTGCCAGGCTCTGGTTTGGACCTGACTCTGACCTCCTCAAGCCTTCAGGTAGACCCTGCACCCTGTGCCCCCCTTGGCATGGCTCTCATTGAAAGACTTGGTGGATTTTGTTTTCCATCCTGAGTTCAGGGGACACAAAAACCTTCGGCTGTCGCTTCTCCACAATTCAAGAGCAAGACGACGGGTGCTCTTTTCATGCATATCTTGCAGACTCATTTCTTCTCTCTTCCATCTGTTGTTTGGCTTCTTTTCCTTTATTACATGTTAGCGATCAACAACTAACCCATGGCAGGTTTCTTTCTGTGTGGGGCATTTCTTGCCAAGGGAGCGTTCCACATGGGTGGCTCCCACTCATGTTTGTTGCTGGAAGCAGGACATTTCGTGCCAGTTTAACCTTAATGTGATTACTATGCCATTAGCAGCTTTACGTATTCATTGATTTGCAGAAGTGTTTTGTATCACCTTAGGCTCTCGAAGCATAGTGACAATGCATTGAAAGGAAGAGAGAAAGGAATGAGCTTAGGAAGTGTTGTATTTCTTGTTATACTACCTTACCCAACAAAAGAGTAGCTCTCCAAGTTTATCTTGGCTAGTCTGTAACAAAGCCTTGGGTTTTATGAATTGTCATACTGCTAAAAAATCTAATTTTTCTATGATATAATAGCCCACATACAATAACTGAATCAAAAAGCACAACACGGAGTAAACCCTTTGTAATGTACCTAAACAGAATAGCTACCTGATTTTGCTAGCACTTTATTTCAATTTAAGCCAAGGGACAATTTAAAAAGATTCATTCCCAAGTACACAATTCAGAAAAATATGAGTTACTACTCAGAGCAATATTTTGAATCAGCGCTGTTAGTTGTCTTAGCTGAAATTCAACCTTGATGATATCCAAAGGTCCAATAAAGTTTTTCATGGAAGAATCCCATATTTGTAGAACACAATAAAATTGTTCAGCTGCAGCTCCAGGGTCACGGAGAACTGCAGAGAGAGATCTGTCTTTCTGGGGAGTTTCTTAAGTCACGGGATGTTTTTCAACCACTTTGTTACCTGAGAAATATCAAACACAACAGATAGTTACGTATAATAGTATCTTTGATCTTTGTTAGTAAGACAAAACGTCAGGCTGCTTATTGCTAATGAGTCAGGTGCTCATTAGAATGTTCCAACAGGAAACACTGACAGCGACAGGCAAAGGGAAATGTTCAGCGTTAAATCCACACACAGCACATTTCAGCTCCTATTATAGCCTGTGCAATAGAGAAGGGAGAAAATCCTTGCACACAACTGTTTTAAAATTATGTATTGAGGCCAGAAAGAGAAGCGTTTCTTTGATTTATTATCTGCTTTTTCAATAAAGTTCACTTCCAAATAATACTAATGCCTGCCTTTCATATTGTGCTTTTCATTCCTAACTCACAAAGCCCCCTCCAAAGGAGGTCAGGATCATTTTACAAAAAACAAACATGAAGCGAAGCCACCTTGCTGATGTCCCTGAGTAAGACAGCACAGTCCCCAGCTCTGTTGACCGCCAGTCATAAGAATGAAGGATTAGAAAGGGCATCTTGTGTCATCAAATCCAGCTTCTTACTCTTCAAATCAATTTTGTTATAATAATCTCATGCAAGAGTCTTTGGGGTGTATGATCTCTTATATAAGCTCCTGCAAATGCTCTTTCAAAATCATCGTATCTTGTATATCCTCATCCATCCTGACCCTGCGGTGGGACTCTGCCTAATGCCAGGATATTACACACCAGTGATTTGGGACCATCACTGTGAAAATGCCCCCAGCCTCACACACTGGAGAATGAATGGGGTATTTATTCCCATGTCTGCTCCAATTTTATGCATATCTTGGTGGCTCATCCTAGTAAAAGACCTGTAGTAGGTGCCATGACAGACCTGGAAGGTGTTCTTGAGGTAGAGAATTAGAAATGCTGAGAGCCTGGTAAGTGCAGTCGACTGCAGCTGTGAAACCTGCGTGTGAAATCCCTGCACAAACTCACACGCAATTGTTATTGCAGCATTAACTGGAGGCTCGCAGCCGCCCCAGGTGCTAACACAAACGGGGTGGTTGGGTTTACCCTTGCCCATAACTTGTCCTTTCGTGTAGAGACTGACATCCTGGCAAACAACGGAGCCTCAACTATGCTCAGTCCAGTGTCCATTACGCCCTTCCTTTTTCAAATAACTACGTACTGGAGGAGCTATTAATGCCTTTCCACCTACACAGCCTAGATACCAAAACTCACACAAAGGCAGCTTTTAAGCTCTGAGGTCACATCCAAGCTGCTGGTTAGTGCGTCTCTCTGGGCAGTTCTATTATGCAGCAGCTACAGCAATAGGAAAACACGATACAAACCTTTGCTAATAACTGAGCGTGAGGTGGGCTTTATACTTTGGTATCTTCAATTTTTGTACCTTCACTTCAGAGCATATTTAGAGCTGGCTTCAATAATCGGAAAATTATTTCAGCTTATTAAACACAACGCTGTTACCCAACTGTTAGACGAGGGCATGGCCCCCAAACTTGTTTCCCGGGGCTGTGCATGAGGCTTGGATCCTTGCTGCTGTTGTGGCTGCAACTCCCCAACCGCCCACTTCTTTGTTTGATTGTCTTTTCTCACTGAAACATATGTTTCCCCTTTTGATGGCATTTTGAGCAACAGTTTCCATTGTATGCCCCTCTTGACTGACAGTTTGATGGCAGCCTGTAAATTACTTGGCATGCTTTTGTGAATCTGCTTGAAGGAGGGTCTGGCTGCTTAGTAAGTGCATCCTTGTGCAGCTTTGGGGGCAAGAGATTAGCACCATTTTAGCACAGGTCTGGGTATAAAAGTACTTGACCTCAGTTGATATCCTTATTTGAAGCTCAGCATTGTCCTGTGCCTTGACTCTTTATCCCAGGTCCCGGGACACAATGTCTATCAGATACGCTCGGCTTTCCCCATTTTCCTCTCATACAATGTGACATACATAAAGCTTAATGATGAATCAAGAACGGATCAGTCTGAAAATACTTGGCATTTGACAGACATCCCAGGTAAGCATTCAGGCTGCTGGATGTGCAAGTGAAGAGAACATCTGGCTCTCTGTCAGCTTTCTTTGCGAACACTAACACATTTGCTGCTTTGCCTTTATGTGGTACAATCTTGTCTGTGTCTCTGGCCATGATGTTTCTACTGCAGCGATAATTACAGTATCGGAGCAATGCTGTATGGAATTCATGTACTCTTTACAGCCGAATTAAATGGCCACCCATCAGGAAGTGGAAGTCCAGAGAATGAAATACATATGTTTCAGCACAGTACTGCTTACAGCCTCAAAATAGAGCCCTGGAATAGGTGTGAGGGGGAACATCATGTTCATGCTGGCCTCCTGGAAGAGGAAGACATTTTACGTATAACTAAGTCTATTGCAGATTTGTTTTCATAAGAATAATGATATGCTTCAATCAGAAAAATAATCAACCTCGACGCTGAGGTTTCTGTGCATTAGCACACCACATTTATTTTGGGAAGCCTTTTGCCCTGAGCCTTCTAGGGTGGGTATTACTGCTCTACACAGTCGCTGCACTTCTTCTGGCTGTTTACATCTTCCCTTGAAGAGATCATTTAATTCCTCTGCATAAATGTTCTCCCTGCTGCAGAGGTGCTGGGTCTGGATGTTTTACACTTCAAAAATACCAGCAAGGGCCAGATTATGTTTGTCTGTTGGATTTCTGTTGATATTAACTTTCCTTGCATTCCACCGAAATGACAAAAAGATTACTTTATATGTACTTACTGAAGAAAAAAAAAAAGATAATTTTGTGTGAAAAAGCACAGACCCTATGATCTGATCCATCTTCTCTTTGCTATTTCCAACTACTTAAAGCATAATGTCACAGTGAAACGCACACTTGCAGTGCTGCATTCTCTTCTCCTGACAGATTGTTATGACGTTTTCCAAGGTGACCTTCATAAAACATGTTTCTTTTGAAGCTTATATTTCACTCTCAGGTCATAACAGTTTCACACAGGCAAGCAAACCATCAGCTCCTGCTTTCTAATTAATGGTACTTGGAGGTTTCTGAGTGGGGGATATAATTAATAGCACTTAAGTCTGGAGTGCAGAGAAATCTATAGCTGATTACTAGGATGAGTATTTACCTAGGGATTATATACAAACAGCTCCTAAGTGCAGCCACGAGCAGCTCTCAACAATGCTCTCTGGGAAATCCCCAGGACGAGGCACCACCTTGAGTTTAACTCCAGTGTAAGCACTTGAAAAATTGTCCTGCTTATAAAGTGAGGCTCTGAAACTGAGGGGTCCCTGCTTGCTGTACCCCTTTCCCCTGCTGCCCTTCCTCAGACGAGAGCCCACAGCCCGTTGTATTCCCTGTGACTGAGTGGTGATTCCACTTGCCAACAGGCTGACTACAGTGGAGGAGAATCTACTGCAGAAAATACCTCTGACCACGTCTGCGGTGTCACTGTCACCCAGGGGACAACCTGCTCTGTGGTCCACACTGCAGGTGCAGCATCTTCTGGGGCAGACTGTGTCCGCACTGCACAGCGTGTGTCCCAGATCCGGTCTGTGGATTCAGTCCAAGGCATAGTCATAATTTTGTGGTTTTATTCAGTTTAAAGTACCAGAAATAACAAGAGGGCTTTTCTTACAGTAAAACAAGCAAAGAAAGGGTGCTGTGAGCCATGTTGTCATATTTGCCTAAATTTATGGAAAGTGATGGAATCACTCTGATGCTCACTCTCATGCATGCAGCATGGATTGTCAGAGGTGCTGGAGCAAAACCAGATAGATGCAAGCCAAATTGCCAGTTTAAATTCCCTCTGGTCAGCTGCTGCTAACAGCGGTAATTTCCCCGCTGAAGTCAACAGAACAGCATCTTTTCACACATGCTGAGATCTTGGTGCAGAAGAGGCAGCTGTGAGGCAGGATGAGTGCTCTTGAAAAATGAAATCGTCTCTCTTCCGCAGTGGGGCGAAAAAAAAAAAGAATAAAATTCATATTCTCTGACAAAGTTGAAAAGACTATATTCTCCAGAAACATCGCCAGACTGGGGAAGGAGAGAACTGACATCAGAAATCCGGCACAATTGTGAAGCCCACATTATTTGGAGAGAGATTAAATTGAATTTTGCATTTTGAATCGCACAAAATATTCAGGTAGTTAAGCAATTAAAAGCTATTGAATATTTGTAACTCAAAAAACACCAGGCAACAAAGTGTCACTGTCAACTCCTTTCTGCAAGGGGACATTTTGACATCGTCCTTAAGACTGACTACTTCTCTAATGGCATACAAGTATTACTTCATTTATGCATAAAATAGGAAAACTTCTACTGAAACTTGCACAGCCTGGTTCTTTCTTCAGAACAACAACACAGAGTGAAACTGCCTTTGAAGAGAAACGTTTTTCATACACTATCTGAAGGTTAGTAACTCTTTTAATCTTTAGCCTTTCTGCTGGCATGTGTAATTTAAAATGCACAAAACAGACTATCAAAACACACAGCTATAGATAGTTAGAAAATTTAAAAGGTTCATCTGAAAATAGACTTGGAAATTAAGATGCTGCACCTAAGCTTGCTCTTTGAGTAAGGACTCTTTCCCCATGGATCCACCTCGAAGAGCAACCAGTTACCAAATACAACTGACCATATGACAGCCAACGCTGAACGAGGAACCACTCCTGAAGAGGCCAAATCTTGGTGCTGCTAAGCAACAATGTGACTAACCGGGGCAATTATAGATCAAATGTCCTACTGACAATCTTTTTTTTTTTAATTTATTTTCTTGTCCCTGTCCAGAGCCACATGAAGTTCTGCTGAACTTCGGCTCTGCAGACACAGCACCGTGAGCAGCTCTGCAGAGCCCGCATGTGCTGGAGGTGTTCAAGGAGTGGAAAGTCCTAATGAGATGGGATACAGTGGCATGGGGACGTGCAGTGAAAGACCAGAAATGTATGCAAACCACAAATTCACTCCCTGGTTTCACTTTCATCTGCTCTAAGCAGCTGCACACAGGAATAAATTATTTTAAGGCAAGGATTTTCTCAAGGGTGTAAACTTAGCGAGGCTAAATGGGGTTCATATCTTTAAGCAAGTGCCTGGATATTTCTGATCATCTGGGGACCGGGGTAGAAGCACTCAGCTGTGGCCACCCAACCAGCCAAGAGGGATCAGCACCAGCAAATGTAGTAGGGAAAGAATCAAGAGCTTCTTGCTTTGTTCAGGTATTTCTTAGGAAAAAGTCACCTGCAAGTCCTTCGTGATCAGATAATCTATAAATACAGGCAAAAGGCAGCACTGTACTTAGTCAAGTCATAGAGGAGTTGTGACAGTTGTTGAAGGATTTGTGATAAATGTAAGGGTAGCTGGGAAAGCTCTGAAACAGCTCAGTCTATGAAGGCTAATCTAGCTGAGCTGGGCTTCTTTGAACAAAACACTTAAGTAGAAAAATAATGCACGAAGCCTTAAAAATTGCTATTTATTGGCTCCAGAACACCCACATTCAGCTCTTTCTGACTTTCCTTGTGCCGCATGAAAAAGCTCAAGTAAAATAGCATCCAGGTAAACTTATAAATGGCAAAATAAATCTTTTGTAGGTGAAAACCAAAAATAGCTTCAAAGAGGGATGCATATAACCTTGTTAATTTGCCAAAAGTTTTCAATCTTCATCACTTTAGAAGCAAGGTTAAGAGAGTAGATAAAAGTTGAGAAATCCAGAAGGTGTCAGACATACCTTTATCTCAGGTTCAGAGCCTTAAACCTCAGAAGCAAAACGATGTCAGGGCTGACAATGATGCCTTGTGTTGGGAATCAAGGGTTGGAAGGACTGCCTGCACTAGGCAAAATACTCTCATGATAATGATGCCAGTAAGATTTAATTTACCAGTCTGTTCTAGGAAAGGTAATGACCTTAATATTGTGGGGAACTTATCAAGAGGTCATCCAATGCAGACACATGCTGATTTATTTTTATCATAAATGGAAATAAATGTCCAGCCACATGAATTTGCTTGCAGGAATGAATTTATACCAGCTTTGTGTTTAGCATCAGAAGAGCCTAAGAACATTTTAGGGATATGTGGGGATTTAATTTCAACCCCTTTGAGAATCTCTGCAGAAAAGCATTTCAAATTAATTTCTAACCAGACCAGCTCCCCTCCCTGCCCCAAACCTCCCAAATATAGAACAGGGAACAACATCACTTTGGAATAGGGATGCACCATTTTATCTTAAGTACTGTTCATTTACTGCTGGGCCATAGATGAAGTCCTACATAATGCCTCTGTTAGTAGTGTGCTTACATATGAACTACCTAAGCATATGCTCTTTCTGGCTGAGTGATTCATTTTTGAGAAACATATTTCTGAGGAGGTAGAAAAGTGTCTAAGTAAAAATCCAGCAGCCATGCTGGAAACTTGACTGTGTAATCCAAACCCTGTTACTTCAAACCCTGGAGGTCCCTAGGTCCCAGATGCTGAGGACAAGTTTCCTTCACAGATGGGAATGATGTGTGTTACGTGCCTTTCTCTGTGTCAGTCTGCAGGAGGGTTGGCACAGTTAATTAGAGTGGAGGAGACAAGAGTATGGTCATCATGCAAGAAAAAATGGAAAGAGTCAGATGAACCGGCCCAAATGGAGAGGACAGAATGACATGGGAGACAAGCTGCCATGTGCACACTGTGTAGTTTAGCTCAAGATTTCTCAAGCCGGGCTGTAAGCAGTGAGTCACAGGCAGAGAGGAGGGATATTTATGGGATTTCGGTTCTTCCAGAGGAAAAAATATGAAACAGTCAGAAATGACAGAGAAATGAGAGTTCTGGATGATGGCAAACAACATATGGGGAACAGGGGAGAGGGAGCTTTTGGCATCATTGCTGCAGTGTACATCCCAGCGTAACTCATATTGATCTCCGGGGGCCAGTTTATTTCTACTGGAAGAATCTGGCTTCTGGGACTCCAGGTACAAAATGAAAATCTCTCAATTTCTAGAGCACCAATGTTAGTGCTTGCCAAGTGTTTTCTCTTTTCTATTCCTCCCTGCAAATCTTTTTTTTTTTTTTTTTTCTTTTAGGGCCAGTGGAAAATTTAGCAGAACAGGCAGTTTTCCAGCAGGCTTAATTTTGAAAGTTGAACTGATCCTAAGATTTGACAGATGAAGTTAGCATTTGATTATGCACTCTATAGTCTGAATTCGGCTGGGATTTTGTACGTATAGGTGCTTATGTACACAGACACACCAGTTTTCAGCTTTTCATAGAGATACCAAGGCTATTTTCTGTTCTAAAAAAAGAGGGAAGATAAGTTAGTTTTGACATTCCTCTTAAGTAACTGCTGATGATTCTGATTTCCAGGTATATTATTTTTTGCTCTCTGGAAACAAAATGCTCTAGGATGGTGCTGATTTTTTCAAGGAGCAGCATATTATTTCAGTCACTGCAGGAGCACTGTGTCCTTTTGGAAACAACGCAAACCTAAGAGCTTTCACTTCTTTTGTTCTATTCTACATATTCCCCCCCTGTCCTCAAGAAGCCTGTGGAGACTTGAACAGAGTTTTTGGTGTTGCAGGAGTAAGTCAACATATAAATCATTACCTCTAATTTTCCTGAAAATACTTCTTCAGAATTGCTGCTTCAGCTGCCATTTCTTCTTCTGTCCTCCACTTGTCAGGGGAATCCTCTTTGTCATGTCGTTGCAACTTTTTTGAGGAAGAAAGAAGAAAAAAAACTCACTGTTATTTTTTTTTTTTCCAGTTTTATTGTAAAATTCAGGGCATGCCTGTACACAACCAGTCTAACTACTTCATGTGTTTGTGGGATGGGGGGACCTGTTGATGAAGAGATGAAGGGTGAAGGTTACTAGTCTAGAGTGGTGACAGTAGTTAACTGGCTCCGATGGATTTCTGATGATAATGCAAGGTGCCAGGGCGAATGGTAGCCAGTGACAGAGCTCACCTTTGTGAGCTGATGGACAGATACCTTGCGAGCCTGATGCAAAGCTGGTAGGTAAAGTAACAGGGTAACACACACAATTCAGGTATTTGGAAGTGCCCTTTACCTCAGTGGAGTGAGCTAGGCAGAAGCTGCCTCAACGCCTTGTCAGTAATTCATGTAAAATGTTCTCTCTGACTTTTTCCCTGCCCATGGGGTCACCCTTCCCATCAAAGCCCTATTGTGATACCAAGGCCCTGTTGCGGCTGTTTCCCGCTGGCTATACTGTTTATAACAGTAGTTTTCAGAAGAGATACATTCCCTCCCTGCATGCAAGTTATTAGTCCTTCCTTGCCCTTGTTGAAAGTGAGACACATCTCTGGTCTAGAAACAAAACCTGTTATTTCAAACATAACTAAATTTCATTGACGATTAACTGAGGAAAAAGATCCAAAGTATGTGAAACATTTCATTTTTGTCTTTAGCTTGAATAACATGCCCATTAAAGTGAGTTCTATCCCACATGCAGTAGGTATGAAGTGATGATTTCAGATACATCCTTTGCCTTTCCAGAAGGGAGAGGCTGATGGTTTTGCTGCTCTCCAGAAGAGGAGAGTTCTATTTTATGGTAAATATAACATGCCGGCACTGGAGTGACCATTTGTACACATGTCCCCTCAAAGAGTGCCTGACACTCCTCAAGGGAAGACTACATTTACAGCAGACACTTTTGCATTAATGTATTAAAATACTGAGATTTCCACTGTGTTTCTAGGTACAGAACGAAGCACAGATTGTGTTAACAGCACCAGCGCTTCTGAGGAACGTTATAATACTGACTTTTTGTTAATGTCACAAACGAAGTGGGAAACTAATGAATTTACACCTTTTATTCCTGGACAAGTTTTAGTACAGAAGATGAAGGAGTGAAAAAACAAAGATGAAGCAATATTGAACCTGCAAGCAAACTGCATTACTGTATATGGCATGTTTAACAATAAACTAGGATTGTTAGCATACATCCAACTCACAAATACTTTTATTTGTGCTGGGGTTTTTTTCCTACTCTGAATTTTGCTGCCAGCTACACTCCTATGTAGTTTTACATTCTGCAGCATGGATTTCTTCCTTCTCAGCAGACGAAGCTGCATTAGAAAGCTATTTCCTTTCATGGCAATATAATACAGTAGCTGTAGGCAAATTAAAGTGTATTACTGTTCGACTAGTAGAAGACTAATCTTCATTGTTACGTTAGCTCTAGGTGTGTTATAAATCCATCTTGTAATAACGCCACAGAATTACAGAGGAAGATTGAAAAGCCAGGGACCAGTACAGTGTATACACTGTCAACACGCATCCTTTGTGTCCATGTGCCTGCTCTCACCCGCTGTACGCCCCTATACACTGTATAGGTGCCACCGCTGAGCTGGCAATGAGAGGGAGTTGTAAGGAACAGCATAAATCATCCTGTACTTTCCATGGACTGCGAGCACTTACACTTCACAAGAGGATGCACCAGGACAAGCCAAGTAGTGGTAAATCAATTGTCTGTCTGAGGTGTGAGCTGGTTTTCTAAAAAAGCAACGTCTTGCTCATTCGACCCAGCATCAGCAGGAGATACAGCAGGCAACAGCTAGAAGGCAAGGGAGGGTGGCCCCTGTTCCTCAAGGTCTCCTTGTTTAACCTGCAAGAGGTGCTTTTAGTGGCGTGATTTGGCTGCTGTTCTCCCTTCCTATGCTGGTAATGCACAACCCAGGTGAGAGCTGGCTCCAGGAGGAGACCAGTAAAGTGGGGATTTGACTTGGAGTTTTTATTTTTATTTTCCCTGTTCAAAGTCACTGAAATGAACAGTAATAAGGAGGCGTATCCTGAAACGGCTGTTGTTTAAATTAAAACTGTGTGAAGTCACAGACCATGGTGACTTCCCAAAGCTGGTGAAAGAGAGGGTTTCTTCTGCTACATAACTGCTAACCTTTAAAATTAATCAATCTTTGACTTAAGGTTAATACAGATATATGGGGAACAGCAATGAATTCTGAAACTTGCCTGGAAATCCAACCTCCTTCAGCAGCCCTGGCTCCTGGTGCACAGCCTGCAGTACCACACAGCAAGCCCCAGCCTGGCACGTTTTGTGGACACATTAGGTATGATCAACACCAAACTGCAGTGTTAAATCACCGCCGAGGCCAATGCATTCATTGTTCAACTGACTTCTAGATGAATATTACTTCAGTATAAAATTTCTATGCCTACCCACACAGGATCCCAGGACTGTTCTGCATTCAAACCTCTTACCCTGTCAGTAATTTCTGAAGTGCAATATGCAATTATCACCTCAACGCCACTTAGTTTCTGATGTTATTTAACCACCACTGTAGAGATTTGGAAAACTGTCCCTAGTGACTTCCCACCCTTCTCTACAACCACCATCCTGCAGGTCCAGTACAAGCCAAACTGTGCAGCGAGCCACTTCGAAGCACAATGGTTAAGTTATGGATAACCTTGCTAGATGATGTTCTGGATGCTAAACATTATGCAGGTTCAAGACGAACAGTGCCAATAAATGGAAGACAAATAAATTAAGGGCTGCCGATACCACCTGTAGCTCAGGGACTCCACATGCTGCAAAGTAACAGAGGCTGGAAAGCACAACAGAGTCACATCTGTGCACCTGCCCAGTTCTTCAAATCTTCTCTTAGCATCTGCTGGTGATCTCCAGTGGGGACAAGATATTGTGATCATGGCTAGGTTTGGTCTCACCTGGTTATTTCATGCGTTCCTATGTAAGGTAATTTTCAATCAGGTTCAGATCTCTGTATGAGGGCCTCTGTAAGCAAAAGCTACTTTCTTTAAACTTTTTTTTTTTTTTTTTTTTTTTTTTTTTTTTTTTTTTTCCAAAAGAGGCTAAGACAGTCTCCATAGTATTTTGGCAAAGTTGTAAATCTGTTTTCAGGAGAGAACATCATACATATTTCAGTATTAAATAGTATTGATTTAGAATTCAGGTGGGAAACAAACATAACAGTCGATACTTGTTTCTAAGGGACTTCATTGCCTTGGAGTGTGTTCACATTCACATGCATATCCAAGTCCCAGCTGTGCATCCTTAAAACATCTGACATGCTACTGAAAGTTTGGATTATACAGGGGAAGCAACACTCTTTTACCTGGAGAACACTCCAAGGTTCTGCTCAAAGTAAAGGGAAAAAAATACCTCTATTTGCCAGCTATCCATCTGTGAAAACTAGTGATTTCCCTGTGTTTTTTCCCCAGTCAGAGAGAAAATGCTGGTGAACTTGAGCTGACATCCTTACTCAAATATATCCACAGACTAGCTTGAAGTCTGTGGTACTTTTTGTAGAACCATTCTGCAAGCTCCGAAAAGAAAAAAAAACAATCTTATGCAGAGCCCCACATCATCTGCCTGACATGATTTTTTGCAAGAGAGGTTTTGCCCAGAGTTCCCTAGACAATCTGAATAGAGATGGAGATTGACTGATCCGTATCCTCTCAAAAACGCTTCAGCTACCTTCTCTATGGTTCCTGGGACAAGGGTTCCGTATTACCCAAAGGCCCCTGAACAACAACCGTTGCCCTTTATGAAATGAACACTTCTAGAAAAAACTGCTCACCTTCAGAATCCCTTCCCAAGCAAATGTGTACGTGTCCGGTTGTGATAAGTAGCTGCTATTTCAAGTGAGATGAAAATAGCACATGACGAGGTTACAAGAGTCACTTTTGTGCAAAGCACTGAGATAAAGGGGACAGATTTTGCTAAGGGTCTTCCAAGGACATCCACAGGGTAACAGAGCCACTGCTGGGGGCTTTTGCAGAGCTCTGCAGACACACTGAGCTCTCCTGAGCAGCGCTCTTTGGTGGGGAGCAGGAGACTTTTGTCCCCTGAAGTCCAGGTCCCCTCAGATGTGGAACAGAAGTTCAGGGAAGCACAGCCTGTTCTCAGCAATGTTATGGTAATGTTGGCCCAGGTTGGCCAAATACAGACGAAAATTTACAATCCCCACATTGAGTGAAAGAAAGAAGTATTAGAAAGCTATAACGATTTAAAAAAAAATAAAAAAAGAAAAATTTCTAAGCTTTAGGTGAGCTGAGCTGGAACACAAACAATGAATACCAAACTACAAGGGATGGATCTCCAAGGTGTTTTATACTGACATGAGCTTAATATTCTAACTCTAACCAAATCCTCCCCTCCCAGGCTGCACCCCAGGAAGGAAGCAGCATTTCTTGGTACCTGGACAGCAATTCCTCCAGCGGGACACAGCACGGGGGCTGGGAGGAGGATCTGCCTACACGCAGCCTTGCGTTGCTGCGGCCACAGGGCATGCCAAGGCCCAGACAGGGCAGGTGGCCATCTAGAAAACCTTTTCTGGAGAGCTCCAAGCTAGTTACCATTCTAAAACTGCTGGTACTTGGCCTGTTTTCATAAGAGAGTGGTGATGCAGAAACACCACACCAGATAGACAAGATGTTCTACTACAAAACTCAGAAAGCCCCAAATTCTCTGAAGCCAAACCCGTTGTTATATTACAGGAGTGTCTCAGAAGAACAAGCACTAACAAAAAGCTAAGCAACCAGACTAACGTGGCTCAGATAACTCCAAAAGGAGAGGATAAGTTGAGAAAAATAAGCATTTCTTTTAGACAATCTCTATTATGCTAACTTTTTCTTTTAATATTCTGATCAAGCACCGAGACACACATTAGTCAATTCTTTAATCGCGGTTGCCCAGCAAATTACACACCGTATCTGCTCAACATTCTTCAAGCACTAAGACTCTTGTTTATAACTTAGTACATCTTCTTGCCTTGCAGTACAAATAAATGCACTATTTCTAAGATATGCCCTTCGTCAAGCAGATCATTACTGATGTCTGACTTCTTGGGCTTCCTGATAAATTATCCTCTTCTTTCACCTCAAGCAGAAAATGCTCTTCCACCAATAATCTATGACTGTCAGTCTCGATTACTTGTAAACAGTGGAGCTCTTTGAATATTTCTGCTTGTGAAAAGTGTTCATTTTCTCACTCATGTCTCCCAGTGTGAGATGCTGGCAGACCTGACAGCTGTGCTTTATGTTATTTTATTAAAGTTGTTAGTGCTGCAGAACAGTCTACGTTTTTATCACTGCAATTCTTAAGGGAAACACAATATTGTTTTATAACACATTCGCATTGGGGATCCTCTCCTTCTTGCCCTTTGCGAGGAGCCCAGAATTCTCAGTGCAGCAGACTATAGGGCACCTGGGTCTATGACTGGCTGTTGTTTAAAGTAACATCTGTATTATGGTTTGTTCCACTTATGCTGTAACATCGGGAGAAAAGCAACCCGTGTTAATATAAAACATTAGCCAAAAGTATTGGGAAAAAAGCTTTTACGGTAGTTAGCACTATTCTCACTCCCCATGAATATTTACTGTTGATAGTTAAGAGTTTATAACCTCCAATGCATTTAACTAAAAGAAAAATTATAGTGATGGAGAGTAATTACACCAAACTGCAGCAACACAACAAAACTCAGCTGCTTCAGTGATTATAAAATACAATATTATCAAAACCATCAGCTAACAAACAAAAAAAAAAGAATTTTTGCCAGCAGTTTGGATCAGATATTATGCATTACCCAGATACCAATACACCTTGGGATACCCAGGCATTTTTTCCATACCAAATTCCCACACTTGGATGAAATCTGCAGAGGGATATTCCAGCATCAGACTAACAAGTGAACCATGAGGAGACTGAAGGTCTTATCTCCTCTCTCCAGGGGCAATCCTTTTCCAGAGTCTGAAGACAAAAGAAAAACCCCAGGGCTGGCTGCTACATGTACCTCTTCCTCCAACTCCCTTATGTACCCACAGCACATCCCTGCCCTTATTGTTGTGCTGCAGCGAGCAGATGTGGTGGGGCTTCACCCGGAGCATCTCACTATGTGAGAGAAAAACTCGAGGACTAGGCTGGCTGTGGCTCCTCAGCCCTTTGGTGATACTAAGGACCTCCTAGTCCTGGTGGTGACTTCCAGCCATCTGAGCCTCCTCACATACTGCTTTGACATCAACTTAATTCCTGAATTGCCTCCTTTGCCCTCTTCTCTCTGGTCTGTCATCCTTGCTCTTTTCCTTCAGTGCTTTCTTTCCTTTTACTTCAGTTTATATTTAGCTTATATCCTCATAGTAAGAATTAATTTCTTCCCCTCCCCATAGCGTAATTAAATGTGACATTTACTGCTATTATCTGTACCTGCTGCTACGCTCTATGCTTTCTTCATCCTCTGCTGTCTTGCTGAAGGGAGTGTGAGCTTTCTGGTGGGCAGCCTCCTCCGCCAGTCCGTGTCTCCTGTCCCCATCCCATTTACCTTCAGTTGTGGTTCAAGTCTCGACTTGACTAGCAACGTAAAATGAAAGAACAATGGATGAAACGCAGCGGTTTCACAAAGCAGCTTCTCAGGGATGCTGCAGTCATATGGCCTTAAATCCTGTTTTTCCTACCTGGGGATAATCACTGCAGGAGCCCCCAGCCCTGGCCATGCCCCAGATGGGTATCCCCACACACTGCACCGGGCAGGACCCCAGGAGAGGCAAAAACACAGGCAGAGACCAAATGTAGCACACTCCCTCTCGACCACCTACCAGATGTTGTGTTACACAGTGCAAGAGGCCTGGCTGCCCCCCCATCAGCTGCTGTGGGATCAAGACCCACTTCTGAGCCCCTTTTACCATTGCTGCCACCCTGCAGACTGAGCAGCTCAGGCAGTTCAGTGGTTTCTGCATCTCTGGGCCTGTCTCCATATTTAATTACAGCTACAAGACTGCTGTAATTTAATTGCTCTAATTTACAGTGAACACCGCTGGAAAAAACCCACATCCTATAATTTTCTCATCTGCTGACTTTGCTTAAGATTCTATATCACACTGATATCTGCATTTGTGTGAACCAGAAATCCCTGATTTTGAGGGATTTGCTGCATTAAACTCAAGTTATTTAAGGAGATGGAGAAGCCCTCTTCTACAGGAGATGCAATTTTTAAACTACCTACTGGAAAATCCTTCTCCAGTTGTTTCATGACTTCTTTATGAAATACACCACTACCTCACAGTTGCCGATATCATTGCTGCAAAGCATATATTCCATTGGAAATCTCAGTTTATCAAAGCTGCATTTTAGAGTGTGCTGGTGTTTTTCCTCCTGTCGACTCTTTGTCATAGTGACTGAAAATATTTTTTTCAGCTTTATTGTTGTGCTTTGGGGAAGACTTGAACCTCACACTTCACGTGGACATATGAATAACTGCACCCTTTTTAGCAAAGCACTTAGACAACGAGAATTCTGTGGAAAGACACATAAAGGTTAAGTAAAACCCTTAAGCATATGTGTTTAAGTGCTTTGCTAAAATAAACTCTTCAAACGCTAGTTTCTAACAATTCTGCATACAAAAATAAGAAAAAGAATAAATACAAAAGGCGTCCTAAAAAATTTGCTTTTGAAAGTATAAGAGACAAGTAAGCACATGAGCAGAACGACAGTTGTCTAGAAAACACATTTGCCATTTGGTTAAATATGTAGATTGCACTCTGAAGAGCTAAAATCTTGACAGACTTCCAGTTTGGCTCCAACTGAGATAAAATTCTTGGAAAGTGAGCACATTACAAAGCAGATACTTGAAGGAATAGCCACTGGGGTAAGAAGTCCTGCCAAAGACTTGGAGAACAGCTATTTACAACCCAATACGGATCCAGGCAAGAATCTAGAAAGGTGCTTGGATGTATTTTCACCATGCCCATTATTCTCCTAGTTAGCAGATAATGTTATAAACACTCCTGCGAGTCTTCCTCACCTGGGAAGAAGAGGTAGATGATTGTAGGGAGCTTCCTAATGGCACTGACTACAGAGGGCTGCCTACAGAAGAGAAATGTGTTGCATAGAGACCAGGGTAAGAAACGGCAATGTCAATGTCATAATGTTGGAGGAAACGTTATCCTGTGTGCACAGCCTGCCATGCAACATTACTCATTTGGAAAAAGGCTATTTTTAATCAAGGAAAAGCACTTTAATCAAGGATAGAGTCAGTGATTCAAAAATTTCATGCAGGTGCATGTATTACTTGACTGAAAGCCTTTTCCCAAAAGGTCAGAGCTGCAGAACGATGTGCATGTCCCACTCCAAGAGCAGAGATAACCTCGAGGTGCCTGCATCAGGCTGATGTATTCTGGCTCCCAACCCAGGGAGTTCAAAGTCAGAACTTTCCCTGCTAATCATCTTAACTTCAAATAAATATTTGCTGTACCCTGAGCACACTCAATAAGATTCATGACATGCCAAGGAAGACACATGTGTGTTAGGGAGGCTGATTTGCTTTACTTGTTTTCTTTGTATTATTCTGCCAGCACAAAGGATATCTGCTGCAGGCCCTATGGCATTGGCACAGAGCTGGTTCAGCATGCAGGGGGACACAAATGTGTCCCCATCTCCTGAGGGGACATTCACTCTCCTCACCACATCTCTGGGAGCTGCAGGAAGAGCCCACAACGGTCAGAGCAGAGAGCAGATTTCTTCTTCTCTGGGGAATTAGCTTATTCCTATTAAACAAATCTCCACTAACACTTTCTGAAATTAAAAAGAAAACATTCAGTCGATGTGGCTTGGAGTAACTCACTCTGAGTCACTCTCTCCACTGATGTAGGAGGATTTTGAGGCTTCAGATGTCTAAAATGACACATACGGCATGCTTGAGGGAAACCACTGGGCTTTTATGTGTGCTTCTCAGGGGACCCCTCACCTGCCAACAGACCTTCCCAGGATGTCCTGTCTGCTTTCCCCGTGGCGCTCAGGATCATGGCACTCCTGCGTGAAGCTACATCCCCAGGACAGCCTTTTCCCCCAGGCATCCCTCAAATACTGCTTTAGCTTTCAGCCTTGCACATGCAAGGCTACCTCGCCTCCGAGATTGCCTCCCCGGGATTTAAGCAGCCAATACCCTCTAGTAAGTAGGTACTAAAATAGGTTGAGGAATAAATTGCTCTCATTTAACATTCACTCCAAAAAATATGGCTGCATTTATTATGCAGCATATTGTTTTATATACTGTTTTGTTATAATAAGTCATGTTGATTTAAATGTCATGACATTTTAAACAGCAGTAAGAGGGAAATGCTGAAAAAGAGCAAGATGATCAAAAAGGATTTGAAAAATCCTAGTGAAACGTTAGGGGCCAAAACCCCTTATTATAGTAAAAATAAAGTTACAAGCGAGCATAAAACTCAACTATGAGAAACCCATTTTAGAGAAACCCACTCTGCCCCTCCAGGTCTCTCTGTCACTGTGGTTGTCCCCAGGTCCAGCGGCCGAGGAGTGGGTGCCACCACCAGCTGGCTGGCTGTGGCCAAGGGACTCAAGCACCTGCAGCAAAGCCCTCTTGGTGCTCTGCATCCCCTTGCAGGTTTAGCCTTTCCTTGTGCTGCCCTTTACCACTGAGCCACTGCAATACTCTGGAAAACACTACTGAATGCATCCTTGGAACTTGTTAATGCCATTTGTCTCAGTGAGGAGCTTTATTTCAATGCCTGCGTTAAGCTATACGAATGAACTTTACATATAATACAAAAGCCTACTTTAATGTGGCTTCCTTACCTTTGAGGAGACAGAGACTATCTACCACTGATGATCTACATGCATAATGGTAAATTTTCACCAGAAAGTCTTTTAATGTTAAAAAGAAAATAGCTCAGGTCAGAGGAGCTACTCTGTTCCTGCAGATTCAGTGCTCATCTTTTATATCAGGTCTGGACCCATATGCCAGCATCCCTCACTGCTGCCTCCATGCTCTCTCACCCCCCACCAAGGGAAAAAACCAACAACAACTGCAACAACAAAACAGATGGTGATGCAACGAAACATTAAACCCAATCCCAATACCTGAGCTGTACCATGAATATTTCACGGAGTCACGGGGTAGAAAAATGACCTTTTCTAGCATCTTAAGGGATATCTAACCTTGTAATTGCTATAGACACACAAGAGGGAGACCAAGACTATTTAAAAGAAGCTGTGTATATTTTTAAAAATTAGTATCTCAATGTTCCCATTATAACCTGCCAATATGAATGACATTTACTCTTGCTCTGAGAAATGAAAGAAACTCTAAAAGACAGACTGCATTAAGAATCTATTGATATTCCACTGACTTAGTAGTATAAGAACCAGACAAGTTTTGTCAAGGGCAAATGCCCCAGAGTCTGTGAATTCATCTCTTAAAGTAGCAGTAAAGGGAAAAAAATATCTTCACTGTCTAGAATATTTATAAAATCCAGCAGAGGCTCACACTTCTTGATGTTATGATGGCAGTGGATGGCACCAGACCCAGATATGGGAGCAGAATTGGAGGTTTCAGATGGTCAATCATCTCCTCCAGTTTTTCCAGTCAGTTAATTTTGCCATAAAACTTACACTGGAAGTTCTCTTAAGAGACATCACATGGGGTATTGCCCAATTTATTTATTTCATGTTGTACAAACTTCACAAAGACATGTTACCCCTAGCAGAACATGGCCCAGCATTCTATTTGGGGTGGATGGACACAGGAGGTGTAAGCTATGCAAGAGGTTAGTGGAAAGACCCAGACAAGGGAAGAGGGGGGGAAATGAGGAACAGTTTGGTATTGTTCAAGCAGGCTCCTTCATCCCTCACATGAACCTCTTAACTCATACAATAAATCAAATGAGAACAAAAAGTCACAGACAAGGGGCCCAATACAAGAGCCCTTATTTACTTGACGAGACTCAGACTAGGATAACGGTGGCGTTGTCAGGGGGTGGAGGGCCACAGGCTGCCTTCACTTTGAGAGGGAGGAATCTATTTGCTGCTCTTCCAAGCTGCAGTGTTGGCCTTCTGCTCCAATTCTTTTTTTCTGGGAAATAAGACCACAGTTGTACCCATATAATGCCCACACTGAGGAACAGGGATGGCATAATAGCCTGGGAATATAATATTCTGCAATTAATTTCAGTGAAGGGACTGTGAATTTGGGGAGAATTAATTTTAGCTGGATACATGTTGCAGTTAATTAAGGCTGATAGCTTCTACTAGTAGGAAGGTGGTTTTGATGAAAATACATTGAAAACGTTATTAAACTGCCTTGGAAAAAACAGTTGCCATTGCCCATGCTACAACCTCCCAGACATCCCCACATTCCTATATAGGAATCATGAACTGATAGCATTTGCATAACAATTATTATTTAATATGTAGACTTCAGCATCATTGCTTTTGGACAGAATTAATATTCAAACCTTTGAGCAAGACATTTTAGAAATATTCATCTGGAAAAGTCACAGGAGCTTTTTTTTGTTTACAATATTTTTTGCAAGTTCTGTTCCTGTGATGATATCCTGGCAACAGATCACCACCTTCTCTTACCGTCGTTCAGAGAACATACTTCAGAGCCATGGAAAAATCCCACCCCACTGCACGGATGGGGTGATCACATGAACGTGGGAGATGGAGGGGATGAAGGGTACAAAGACAGGAGAAGCAACCCAAACATTCCCAATTTTCAGAGACAAAAAGTAATTTTGTTTGCCTTCAGTCCAAATCAGTTTGTTCGTGCCTTAGGAAACAATGAGATCAACTGAAATGAAAGCAATTTCCAGCAGATATGAATAAAACACACGGCCCAGCTGAGAAAAGGTTGCACATTACTCCGGAAGCTCAGTCAAATGCTTGTGGATTAAATGTTGTGAGAACGGATCTAGCACGAGCTCGCCTCATCTCAGTTTGCCAGACGAGGAATTTGCAGGTTTCCCACTCATTCTTCAGGAGGAAGCTGACTGGGGAATAGGTTGTAGTGTCACACACTTTGTGGAGCACTTGCAAAATAATTTTATTCCTTTAGACACAATTTGAAGTCAGAGCAGGGGACTCTGCCAGCAGAACTTCTTCCACAGAAGGTCTACTGCTACATTTTTCTCTCCCTTCTATAGGTCTTTTTTTTTTAAAATTAGCCTTTAAGCAAAATTCACAAAAAATATCATGTTCTCAGTTTGTATTTCCAGGGTTTTTCTGTGCATGTACTGAGGTGTACAAAGGTGTACAAGCTCCCCTCGTTCATCCTGACCTGTAAGCATTATTGTATTACGTTTAATTGCAGAAGACACTGTCTTCACAGCTTTATTTCTCATATGACATCTTGTGAATTGCTTTTAGGAAAAGCCATTTATACGACTTCTATATATATGTAAACTAGTACTCTAATGTCACATTCTTGTTTGCACATACCCTTGTATTCATGTCAGCTAATCCCAATGCAAAAAGCAAGTGGCCCTTCATATATTTCAGTTAGGAAACAGTAGCATGGATTGTCATAAAACAAAAGTTTGACTGATACTATGCAAAATCTGTTCCACTGGAAAACTGGCATCTTGCCCATCATCTTCCACAAAGTTCAGTATCTTTGTCAGCGCTCATCTACTTGACTTCTTAATTGTCTGTGTTCACTGGCTGTATCAAATGGAGTTTTCTTTTTGCTTTTGCTCACTGTGTATTACATCTTTTAATCGGTATATTTAATTACTTACCACAATCTGCCATGCCAGATTTTCTAAGCATTAGTCTAATTAACTTAAGCTTGATAATTATGTTTCAGATATCATAACAGTACGCACAGAACTTGCAGATTATGCTGTTGGCTTAGCTGTTTCTGATAACATTTTCCTCCTATTCTTACTTCCCACTTTTTCCTTTTGCTTTTTCTCTTTTTGTGCAGGGGGGAGCACAAGAAGAAAGAGAGACTGCTGTTCTGTTTGAATGACTGAAAGGTTCTCTAAAAGCAAAAGCCAGATGTTTCTAATAACAAGTCATCAAAGGAAGTCAACACAAATGAGAACAGATCCAAAATGCAAGGATTTCCTCTTTTTATAAAAGATAAATGTGTCACTAAAGAAACTTGAGCTTCCGATAGCAGAAATTGTAGAGGATTCAAGCACAAACCTGCAGCACTTACGGGCCAATTATGAAAGTACTCAGACTTTCCACAGGTCTCCAGCCTGAGCTATTCTAATTATACGCCTGTTGGCGACAGCATGCCGCCAGGGAGGCAATAAATAAGTGATAACATGCATGAGACCTGGCACACATACCTTTTCAGCACAGAAAGATCATCCCTCACAGAGTGATGCAGGCCATCTGGGCAAATGAAATATGTAAGCCTGAGACCCCACGTAAGAGTAAATAGATGCAGAGGACGCTTATGTCACAGTAATAAAGGAAAGCAGAAGAAATTGGTAACAGGCTATAGATTTGTATTCGGCTTTCTGATGTCAAACATTTCTTTTCACTTCTGTCCAACTCACTGTTGTATTCTGTTTATATGATGGAGAACGTATCCTGCATTGTTTGGTTTGCCTTTCTCCAGGATGAGGGCACGGGTATTGTGTCCCACCACGTCAAATGGCCTCTGCCTGCTGGGAGATGGGGGAGACCAGACCTCCTCTCCCTGCTCCCAAGGACCATGGGTCTTTCTTCCTGACTGGAGTCCAACAAGCCACGTTCAGGTCCCAAAGGCATCCAGACCATGATTTGGGTATTTGGGCTGCAGACATACTGACGTTGTGTCCACGCCGCAGCCCGTTTATTTTGGATGCAGTGGTACATCAGTGCTGTCAAGCCCACTCAGAGAACCACCCTGAAGACTCTGCATTTACTCTAGGGTTACTGGTGCAGATTTAGTCAGCTATGAAACAATGAAAGACTGCTCAACCGCCTCTATTTTTAACACAGACTTTATGGATATGGAGACAGGGACAGGAACAGGCAGTTCCCCTCATTCAAGACTTTCTTTCCAGGTGACTGACGGGCTGTCACCCTTGACAGGAACTATTACTACCCAGACTGCTGGTAATCAGGGTGGCCAATATGTAAATAAGCATAACATAAATCTGAATATTAGTAATTAGTATTTGATTCAATCAGACTAGAAGTGTTAGACCACTGTAGCAGCGATTCCATATAGGAAACTATTTAACATTCCAATTATCTTTAATGAATTAACCTCAAAGTATGGCTGAGGTGCAACATCCTAAGAATCCCTCTGCTCATCTACAGTCCACTTGCAACTAATTTCACTTCACAAGCCTACCTCAATTAACATTTTTCTGCATTTCACACATGAATAACTGCAGTACTGAAATATGCACTCCTTTCCCAAATTTAATAGCTGAGATACCCTAATTTTTTTTGATTCTATAAATGAAGGAAAATCATTTCCTGCTGCTATCTCAAACCAATTAAAATTCTTTTTATATTGGCTTTGCATCTCTTCAATATATGTATGAAGCAAAAAGGTCCTACATTTTTCACATAATAATTACTTGAAATTGATCTGCTATGCAGCAGTCCAAAGACAAAGGGGTTTGCAATTAGCAAATTTTTAAAGTTTGGTTTACATTTTCCATCACTAGAGTTTTTAAAGAATGGTTTTTGTTGAATGTTTTATATCAAGAAAGAAAACTCAGCATAACTAAACGATCTAAATTAAAAAAAAAAAAAAGAAAAAATGCAAATTTATTGATAGGCCTGGAAGGAAAGGTGAACACACTGCCTTATAGGCCACTACTCAACTACAATTACACAAATAGCTATTGTAAAATAAAGAACACATTTGTATAATACACCTTGTGCATTATGTAGCAAGGGTAGAATGCCAGATACCTAACTGCATGATCTCAGAGTTATCTAATGCCTCTAAAACAGATTGAGACTTGCCAACGGCTTCCCTATTTGCATAGCAGGGTAACTGCTGGACCTCATGACTCTTTCCTTCTGGTTTCCCTGGCTTTCTCTGTGAATTGTATGAAAAGACAGCGTCATTTAATATCATTTTTGCTTTAATGGGGAAAGATGGTGAGGAAGCTCTTACTTTGCACCACGGTTGTGGTAAAAGGAGCAGCATTCTCGAACAGATTATAAATCTGACGTTATTTTCCTTTTCACTGCATGTTTGCAGCATTATTTTAGCGTTGAGAAAAATGAACACACGTGTAGATAACAGCATCCACGCAGCAATATGGCATAGCTGTTATTCTTCTCACAAGCATCCAATTTAATTTTATCATCAAAACCATGCAGTACAAATTCCTATGCTCCATTCCTTACTGATTTTAACCTCAGTTTAGAGCGAAGCACTTTGTGCTGTGCACATCATCTAGAGCTCACTGCGGAGGAGAGCATTACCAGTAGAGACAGATGTGGGGATATGATACACGCATCCTTCTCATATCAGGATTGTTGGATTTTTCTTTGCCATCTGAAGCACCCATGTGATACCACAGTTTCACAGTCATTTCTTCTCTGAGCTACTGAGTAATGTTATAATGAAGTTACAGAGATAGGGACACAGACATAATATAACTTGCCCATATAGCTACATAAATAGAGTTTATTTTGTATATTAATTTTTACAACAAATAGAGATATGCATGGCCTATTTGGTTACATGAGCAAATCCGTGCCCTGAAAGATGATGTTCTCATTAAGCAAAGCTGCAAGCCCAAATCTTATCTAAAGTGCTGTTTACTTTGCTGGCAGAGCAGCCAGCATGCTACAGAGCTTTCGCTATTGCCACTCAAATTGAGAGCACCCCACAGCAAATTCTGAAAGCTTAAAAAAAATATTTAAATAAGCCAATACAAGGAGAACCTATATTAATCACCAATAACTGCTTAATTTAGCTAATATTATAAACTAACATTTTAAGACAGAGTAAGTGTTTTCTTATCACACTATTTCTCCCTAGAATTTTATCTACTCTCAGACAATACTGAATATTGTAATATTTTCCCCTTACCTGAATTTTTACCAGCCCTGGAATTTTACAGCACACTACACTTTGGAAACTCTAAATAGTAGTTAAAAATAAACTCTTTGCTATCATCCTATTTCCACCACTTCCATTTATAACCAATACCACACTGCATTTATGCATGAATCTGTTCTTGTTTCAAAACCTGTTTCAAGCCTGATTTTACTCATGCTTTGTCAAATGTCAGCAGGCTCCTGGAACGGCTCTGGTCCACTTAAAGTCAGGGAGAAATTTTTTACATGAAGCAGGCACTTTTATCCCTGGACAAGTGTCCAGGGCCAAACCTTTCCATGGTGCTACACCTGAGCTAATGCACCCTCCAGACCTCTCTTCGCACCTTCGAGACTTCAGAGCCCAGCCAGGGCCAAACTGCTTCCAGGAAAGCACTGGTAGGACTGTCAGCTGCCTTAGAGCCAGACTGAGCTCGCAGGGTAACAGCTCAGGGCCCCCTATCACAGCTTACTGGCTCTGCTATCTGAATGGATGCATTTCTTTTTTTTTTTTTTTTTTTTTTTTTTTTTTTTTTTTTTTTTTAAAGTTTACTTTAGACGACAGTGCCAGTTCAGTGACATTTCAGGAGATAGCCTTGAGAACATTAGGAAAACTATAAATACTGTGTTAGGGATTATTTCTGTGACACAGATCAAGTCAAGAGTTTCCATCCTTTCAACTCATCTCTGGGGTTTCGAGGCACTGGTAAAAATTTGGATAAATCCA
The DNA here is from genome assembly GCF_003259725.1 of Athene cunicularia. Classification (NCBI taxonomy): domain Eukaryota; kingdom Metazoa; phylum Chordata; class Aves; order Strigiformes; family Strigidae; genus Athene; species Athene cunicularia. The sequence continues at coordinate 4,083,369 of NW_020799116.1, forward strand.
TTATTGTAAAAAGAAAACAACAACTTTGTCCCAGTTCACAACTAAAAAACCTGAAAATTAACATTGTGAAGCATCTCATGTTCATTCTTTAATACAGGGAGAGGGAAAGGCTGAAAAGAAACTAAAGAAAACAAAATAGTTTGTTCCGGCTTGCTGCACTAAACCTTTGCTTACCACGTGAAGACAGATCTTGTGGTGATTTTGGCACCAGTAGGAAAAGGATATTATCTCCAACTCATCTAATAAGATCTTAGGAAGGAGGGACATTTTCTCTAGATAACAATTTTGTCTGTAAATCAGAAGCTGATTCATGTCCCCATTCAGCAACGCATTTAAGTTCTCTCTTAATACTGAGTGTCTGCTTAAGATCTGTTTGAATTCACTTAAGCTGATCACTTGCTTAAATGATAAAATGGGATTGCACTGAATACCTGTAGGCACATATATAATTAAAAAACCCTTCTGAGCCTAACAAGCATAGCTGTCTGTGTTACTCATTGTCCACATTTGAGAGTAAAGACTCCTGCTTTAATTAAAGTGATTGAGTGAAGATGTCTGAATGCTCACGTATTGTGGCAGCGAGCACAGTGCAGAACGAGAAATTAAGTCATAGCGCGAGTCAGAAAACCACATACACAGCTAGAATAAAACTGAGGAAAAATTATGACAAATCAGCTGAAATTCTTCATGAAAACGTTATCTGCTAGTTCAAATCAAACATTCTGACAAATTTTAGGGGAACGACACTTCCTTCATTCTTAGCGTCTCTTGCTTCTCCTGTTATCACACTTTTCTACTGTCATGTTTCAATTGTGACTAACGAACACTGAATATTATTTATAGTATTCTCATGCCTCAACATAGAAAATATGCATCGTGCTTAAGGGGTAAAAGGAGACCCAGCAAGGGAGGATCACATCTTACAGTGTTTACTCATAAGTATCGTTCTTATTCACTGGCATGTCCCTTGACCCACTGTGATAATTGGGGTCTAACAGGTCTTCCTTAATTGTGAACGTGACACAGGAAAATGGGAGGTTTCACACAATAGCCTGGAAACCTGTAATGATCGCTATTGATAAAGACAGCACAGAAAGGGAGGAGCCTGCATTCATCCCAACAGGATAGCTTTGTATGTAAACTCAGAATCATGATTAACACAGAATAAATTAGGAGTAGATCATACTTGGCACATTCACAATTACATCGAATCTGTGAAAAAATAAGGTGAATAATATCTACTCTAGCATGTCTACCTCACCTTGGAGCTTCAAAAAGAGACACTGCAAGAACAAAAGAGGTGAAACAGGCTCCAGTGAAAGTGAGGAGAGTGCTTTTTGCTCCAGATACCGAGTCTCAGTCACAACTACACTGAGGCCAGGATACTTGCCAGGACTCTAATCTGCTGCCACTGAAGGAGATACACCACAACCCTGGCCATCCTTCCTCTCCTTTGTGTGCTTTTACACCCTCCATCATGTGCTTCTCTTTCTCTCACTTTAAACTTAACCTGATGCCCAACCAGAGGCTGTGGAGCATCTAGCAGGACTGAAGGAGCTCCCGAATTCAGCAGTGGTGGGAAGACAGCCATGAGAGGGGCTGGGGTTTCCAGTGCAGGAAGCATGAATTAAGAACCAATTCACAATCAAGTCATGATGTCCATAGCACTTTCTCCTAACAGACTGTTTCAAAAGTACATTCAAATTAAAAACCCATGCACCATTTAACACTGATGTCAGAGATGACACGTGGAGCTAATTTGATGCATTTGTCTGTGAGAAGACGTGTATTGCTTCCATTTCTATCTGCCACTGTAAAGCTGCCATGCAAACCGAGATGAAAAATTCCTGCTGTTCCTGCATGTCTACAATGAAAGTATCTGATATCCATAGGTCTTTTATTTACAGACACATTTTTTAATGCAGATTGAATAAAAAAAAAAGATGACACATTTGCATATTTCCCCCAGGAACCACTTCTGCATTAGATCAGCCCTTGGCTGCCTTGGCAAAGAGTGAAATCATAACGGGGCTCATCACGGAGCTGCAGATAAAGCAAACAAACCCCATCCTGCCAGGCAGCTGCCGCTGTTCACATTTGAGCCGCTGGTAACAGGAGACCAGGGCATGTCTTGCTGTTGGTTATTCTGCATTATCTGGGATAAGCCCTGGAGCCAGCATGGTAACTCTGGATTTGCAGAGCTGTAATGGGGCTTTGATCTAATGTCACAACATGCACAGGCAGCAAGTCAGGCCCCATCGGCAGCAGAATTTGACCCAGCCGGGCTCTGCTGCAGTCAGTGGAAAAACACCCATTGGCTTCACTGGAAGCTCATTCAGCATTTCAGTGCCAGCAGGAAAAAAAAACCCTCAAAAGGTCACATAGAGAAAACATAAAGGGGAAATTGTTCCAAGGCACAAGGCGCTGCTTCAATTTTTTTGTTCAGGCTGGCCTATCAGTTTGATTTTCAGCAGAGCAATGCATCTTACCATGCAGCCTCCCCTAACTAACTAGGCGAAGCATGATCAGTTTTAAAGAAAATCATGGGTTTGTCTGCAGACAACTCAATATTTCATTGCATCAGGTCCTGTTCTCTCATACTATTTTTTATTGATCAGAATACCTCAGGCTATTAAGTTTATTAATTAAATGATAATTTTTTTTCCTGGTGAGTATACAAGGAGATAAATGTCTTGCAAATAAACTCAGAGCTTGCAGGCTGAGTCATGTGGTGATTTAGAAGTCATTTATCTTTTTCTCTCCCCCTCAGCTAAAAGTAATCGTTGCCACAATGCTCTGCAAGTCTAATGTGGCTGTGAAATGTGCAACATAAAGAGATATTTTTCATTTCCAGCACAATTATACCAAGCTTTTATGTTATACTAATTTGTAATTGCAATGCTAACAAGAGGATATGGATAGCTGCTAATCCATTTAAGCACAAACTGCCACCCTTCTGAAGTAGGGAGTGGTCTGACCCCATCAGCTGAAGCCAGCCTTTGTAGAGGCTGAATTTAGATTAAAATGTCTCTATTCTTCAAAGACACATAAGTTTGCATATGCCTGAATTTTCATTGCTGTTTTGAGCCAGGCCTGGGGTTGACAGGTGATGCTTTAAAGCTGAGAGACAGCTCTCTGAAGAGCTTTCCCCCAGTGCTTGTTCTTCCTGGACTGGACCACTGGAGAGCTCTCTAAGGGGGAACAAATGCCTTTTACCCCACCACCCACCCCAAAGCAAGCAGAAATTGGTCAGGTGCCTGCTGAGCACGTAGGGAAAATATCATGGTTCTTTGATCAAAGCCCCAAGCCAACTGTGACTGCCAACTGACATGAGGTAGAACCACCAAGTAACAACTCAAAAAGCAAGTGTCTGGGTGGACAGAAATGAGAAGGGTATAGGTCTATTCTGGAAAGGGAGAAGAGGGTTGCCAGGAACACATGAGTACATGCTCAGATACAGCAGTGGATGTGATTCAACAACATGGACAGTTTAATCTAAACAAAGCCTCCAGACCACAAAGAAGCTGCGTGAAGCTCCTCCTTACAAGTAGTTTTAATACACAGTAGCACAGCTATTGCTTTACGTGTTTTGGGTTCCTCCTGGGCTGAAGCCCACAAGGTGCACTTTGCTGCTTTCAGCAAAAGTAGGTGACAACACAAATAATGCATTGTAATTTTTTGTGATCGTTGTCCTAAAAATTGCAGCTTTTTGTTTCCTCAAGAACAATATGTTACAATAGTCTTAAAAAGGAGGTGTATTGTATAGCACAGAAAGGGACACAGCAGCATATGGGACAAGAATGGTGACCTCGTATGTAAAAAACAGATGCCAATCTGGATTTCTTTTCCCAGACCTTGTCCTCTGATAGTTTTGCCCAAGTCAAGACAGACTAAAATCTCTTCAAGATTTGGCCAATATATTTGCCATCCTTAGATCACCTGCACTTTTAATATAAACCACCAAATACCAGTTTATTTTCTTTAGCATTTACTAATCTCTTAAAAAAACCCCACAGCGTTATTTCTCATTGATGGAAAGCTCAACTAGTTTGCTCTAAGATATGCCAATTTGCAATGTCTCATTCAAAACTAACGTAACAAGAGCCACATTCTCCCACGCTTGCAGTGTTGCTCCATCAGTTTGGAACTGGAAGAGGGGCTTCACAGAAAGAATTATGAAGAGGCAATGCCTGCAAAGGCAGTGTTCACAGGAACATATTTTAAAATAAACATCAGGGTAAGGCCTCTAATTTTTCATTCCCCCTTTCTGCAAGCAAGCAGCTGCCACAGTGCCAGCCTACAGGTGGTTAAGGGACATCTGCAATTCCTTGCGGGGGCCATGGATGTTGTTCCAATAACACATTTGACAGTAAGCTCAAGAGACTTTACTGACATCTTCCAGCTAGAAAGTAGGGCATGGCGTTAGCCGCATGCACATGTGTCACTACACACAAGTCCTTTGGCCTTAAGCACAGAGAGCACATTCTCCATAAACCCACACCCTCCACGCCTCCGCCGGAGCATGCAGGTCAGACAGCTCCATGCACTCTAAACCAGGCTGCTTCCATTAAAGTAGCTCAGGGATGTTTCTGCAATACCCCATCCTGCTCTCCAGAGCTGTTTACTTACTGTTCCAAGTCAACACCTGGTACAGATTAAAAGAAACATAAAGTGTTTAAAGAAATCAAAACCACGAATGTCCTGTGACAGCTATACTAAGGAACAGCAATGCTGCACTGAGTGCTAGTTTGTCAACCTTCGCTACTTACGCAATTCACAGCCAATTTAATTAAAAATATAACAGATCTGAAAGCTGCTAAAATGCTTGCAATGACTATCAGTCATTTGATAATGGTATGAAAGAGCCATTAGAAGTGAACTGTAAGCAAACTTTTAAGATTGAATAACAGGGGCATTACAGTTCTAGCCATTAATGTCATGGTTTTTAAAAAATTAGCTGTCCATCTCAACCTAAAAACTAAGCATTTTAATCTCACACACACATTTACAATCAAAATATGCTTATAAAAGGTACAGTAAATTTCATGATTATGAGCTGCACATTTTGCATTCTGAACACCAAAACAGCCTCTGCTGACTCACTTCCATCATTTAGTTGATTTAATACAAAACTCTTTTCCTCCCCTGTTCTGCTTGTTGCTAAGATGAATGCTCTGTATTCATTAGTAATCAAATACAATAGCAAATGTAATATTGTTGCACAGATGAACTCTTTATTACCATCACCCTCATGTTTAAATTATTTCCTTTAAATAGTTGTCTCTTGTTATTCTAGTTGAGCTCATGAAGGAAGTTCTGACAGCAACAGCTTGGACAAAGAATGCAAAATGAAATAAATGGAAAAACCCAGAATCAACAGATCGTGGTGACATCATTGAAATAAAGTCATGTTTAGCCCTGCCCACAAGGCTCTGGGTTGCCATTGTGGGATAGTGCTGGGAAAGAATCCTACTGCTGGTCCTGAGCACAAACCACATTCAACTGTTTTTGTCAGTTGAACACTTAAACACTAATTGTTTCAACTTTGGGGCATGAATTGGTCCCAGAAAGTCTGCACAGCCCTGCAGCTCTCCCTGCCAGCAGAAGGTACCCATTAGATCAAAGTCAGGCATTCACAAGCTGTGCAATCCTGCAGGCATTAGAAGACCTCTTGAGCTTTCAGAGCTTTGAAAAAGTGGAGACTTTCAGTCCCAGGAATGTACAACTGGGAGGTCAGAACAGTATTAGCAGTGTTATTTGACTGTTCAGAATTCTGCAAATCAAATTCTGAATTTCATCCTGACTTAAATAAAGCCACAGGTATTCATTTTATGAGATACATTTTTCAAATCTGTTTTTTTTAACTCGAGGACTTCAGATTACCTGCGAAGAGAGAAGCAAGTAGCTTCGGTTCAGAGCAGCTCAGGTGTTGTGCCCACAGCAAACTGCCAGCACACAAGCACACAACTGCAGATGTAAAAGGAAGCCTGCTCTCCTGTGAGCCAGGACAGCCAGATGCAGAGCTCTCCTGGTGAGAGCTCAAGTTTTCAAAATTGTCAAAAACAGGAACCAAAGAAAGAAAAAAGAAAGCAGTAACTTCCTTTGATCACATAGCTCTAAGAATGGAGATTTTTAACAATACTGTGTTACATACAAACTATATATATATATATATACATGCACAAATATATATTTATATGAGAACCAAAAGTTTATAAACCTTGTGTTAGAGATTAATCCCTATCCATAAAGGTCCTAAGCTCTGGTTTGATATTAGTTTTAGACATTTTATCACAGAATATTTTTTCTGTTTAAAACTAGCCCAAATTACTTGCTTTATTGAAGTGCTGCAAAGTTAGAATATTTATATGTATAGCAACAGATGCTGCTGTATCTCTGTACAATATAATACAACTTTATATCATAGACTGCCTTTCATACTAACTGTATTCCCAAACACTGAACAGAATTAAATACAAGGAGGCAGTGGATGCAGGCAGTACACAGTATAAATTATAGAAACCAGTGGTGTAAAGACACTGTATGATGAATAAGTTAAGGCACTGAACCATAAGGGCAATAAAAGAGAAAAAAATTAAGAGGCATATGCAGATGAGAAAATCTACTTTAAAAAGACAAAAGTTGAAGATATAGCAAGTTGATGAGGCAGAAAGATACACAGAGGCTGCTCCAGATGGTAGAAACAACAGCAAAGATTCCTATACTAGAGTGGCAAGACCATGTCCAAAGCAGCATGGGGTGGTTGCAGAGTCTGCAAAAAGGCAGCAATCAAAAAAAACAAAGGGGCTGCATGCATCGCTGAGATGAGTCATGGGTTTTGGAAATAAGGAGGGACTCTAAAGAGACTGAAGAACTTTGAGCATGGTCCTCTTGCTCAAAGTACATGCGAAGGCACCTGAGATTATGGCTTTGAAAGGGTCATTTAGCTCTGGTGCTTGAGGAGCCTCTACTGCCCTGTCAGGGCGACTGCAGACACAAGGGTCAGAAAGGAACATATTAGCACGTAGTCTGATAACCACTGAGTAACAACTGGGACAGAGAGACACCTACATGAACTCACACGATGAATACACATGCACACGGGGAATTACTTATCTACAACACAAACACTGCATCAATTTGTCCAAGTGTATGGTTGACCTGACATCCCATCCCCATAGTACATACTAGGTATCTGCTACTCCATATATTTTAGATGCTTCTTATGGGCTCCACATATTCTCTGTACAGTGCGTAGAACTGGATCCCTAAATATACCCTCCTACCTGAATAGTTTTTAGCACAGACTGAAATGATGCACTAGTATCACCATATTGTTTAACATTGTGAAAAGTCAAACATGACTGTGCTATGCCACACTGTTTTTAAAATATTAATAAACAAACATTAAACAATCTCAAATTTAGCTCTTGGGCCTGAAGCTATGATACACGAGTGGCAAACTGGCATAGATGTGTTGGCCAGAATTTACTCAGTTCTGAACTAAGTGGCAAAAGTGATGATAGTGCTACTTAAAATCCCCAAGCATACATATTTGTGGATCCGTTTCACTCTGAAGTTGTCAAAGCGAGAACAGTGCTGAAAATAAACATCCCTCTGCCAACCTCTGCTAACGAGCCTGCACAACCTTTAGGCTTTCAGACTAGTAAGGTCTAGTGCTCACACATAGCTTCCACAGTGGCATTTTCAAGCCAAGAATGACAGCAGTGACACATTTAAATCTCGTTCATCTCCTTTCCATACCCAGCTTTTTTCCCTTGCCCAGCATCTCTAGTCTGTGCCAGCCCACTCCCAAGAATATCCTGGTATATCAAACCAGGATTTAGCTACAATGCTTGTATATGTGGTCTTGCACACCTCAGAAGACACAAACATATAAATGCTGTGCTTAACATTCATCAGACAGATCCAATAAAGCTGTAAATGAAAAGAAATTGAAGGGACTATGTGCCTAGGAATAAAGCTAAATTAAGTAGCAAGTGTTTTTAAGATCAAGACCTAAACCACTAGCTCCTACAACATGGAATCAGTCACTCTGGCACATCTGGGCATTCAGTGGCCAGAAATGAGCTCGATTCTTATGCAGAAACCCAGTAAATAACCTAGAGGTAATTTTAAAGCCCTCAAGAGGGCACACAGAAAAAGCCAGAGTCACTTACCGAATTAGTGGTGGGACTCTGCATGGTGGCTAAACATCCATCTCTCTCGTGTCAGCTGTGGAAGGCAGTAAGTGTAAGCTATCCAGGGCACCCAAACAAAACAGCATGCAAAGAGCTGCAATACAGATTCACTTTTCTGGATACCTCCTTCTAGCTTTTGAACTCAGGCATTCCATTTACACAACTGATGCTTTAGACATCTTGGCATTATCACCCATGGGTGACAAACTCAGATAGGCGTCATGGTTTAACCCCAGCTGGCAACTGAGCACCACACAGCTGCTCACTCCTCCTTCCCAGGATCAGAAAAAGAGTAAAACTCACAGGATAAGAACAGTTTAATGAGTAAAATAAAATATAATAATAATGAGAATGACTATAGCACGAAGAGAGAGAAAAATAAAACCCAAGAAAAGTGATATGCAATGCAATTGCTCACCACACACAAACCAACATCCAGACAGTCCCCTGACAGCAATCAGCCCTTCCCAGCCAACTCCCCCCAGTTTATATACTGGGCATGATGATCTATGGTACGAAATATCCCTTTGGCTAGTTCAGGTCAGCTGTCCTGGCCACGCTCCCTCCCAGCTTCTTGTGGACCTTCCTTGCTGGTGAAGCATGGGAAACTGAAAAATCCTTAACTTGTTGCTAAGTAGTGCTTATCCTAACTAAAACATCAGCGTGTTATCAAATTATTCTCACACTAAATCCAAAAAACACAGCACTGTACCAGCTACTAGGAAGAAAATTAATTCTATCCCAAACAAAATCAGGACAACAAGCGAGTAAATAACTCAAACATTTCAGGTCAGATACTTATTTTATGTTCAGTTTTAAGGATGACGGGTCATTACAAAGAGATTCCATTACACAAATGCTGTATGATGTGCTACTGGGTCATATTCATATCAACATGACAGTTCAGAATATGAAATGCAAAATGAATGGATGCACTAAAACAACTAATCAAACATAAATAATCGGTCTTCAGGTTGAAGACATGACAGTGCTAGTTTATATGTAATAGCCCTTGGAAAAAAGTTACATTATTCATCTATAACCTAAGTTGGCATTTAAATAAACTTCAGTTAACTATTAACGTTCAGATACCAGATTTGTTGTGCTTTTACTTTTCAAATAAAATTCTCATTAGTGGACCACTGGATTGGCCGTTTAATGGCACAATGCTTTAAAGAGCATGCAAATGTCATGAGTGTCCAATGCCTGTGCAATATAAATACAGACCAACCCCATGACCAGAAGAATTGTACGTTTTCATAACGCATTTAGGATACTGTCAGTCACAATCCTTTGCTTGGAACATCACGCTGAGATGCCAGCTGAGATGTCCAGACTGAGCAGGAGCTTGGGCTGTCAAAGCAGTCCAGACTCTTCAAAAAGGATGAGGGCTTCCTCTGAATCACAGGCAGGAACACTATGCAGTTCCTTAAGAAATTCAGAGTAATCTCCATCCAAAACTACAACCCCCCCTGTAATATTTATTAAACCTAGAAGCAAGATACAAATGATCATGGCTAGGTCCAGGCATAATTTTGAAAAAAAGAAATCAACCACAAATAATCCACTGTAGGTAACCCAGCTGCATTTATTCAATCTGATTGAGCAGAAAAAGCACTATTAAAAGAATTAACACATCCCATCCAGAGATTTATTTGTATGGAAGCAAATGGTGGGTGAGATCATGTAAGAATTGATTTTTCTGCCTTACTTAAAAAATAAGGTTATGTAGAGACTAAAAATCATTATCTGAAGTGTCCAGAAAGTCTGAAGCAAAACTAAATCATACCCACAATTCACCCAGCACATGTATACATCTGCTCAAGGTGTGGTAAAAGTTGTTGTGATGGAGAAATTGAAAATTAAAATAAAAAAGTATGTATTAACGTATATCACACATTTTGAAGGCACTGGGACTAACATTAATTAATTTACTAACTAGGTCAATAAAAATTGCTGTAGCCAAGAGCTCTATTAAAAGTCCATAATGTTACCTTAATGGAGGAAAACTAATAGAGTTCTTTTGGAAGTTCTCCATAAAATTAATATTGTAGAATTTTAGTGGATGTCCTAAATAGTTTAAATAGACATTTGTATTAACAGACCTAAGAATATAATTAAAACAAATTAGAATTACTTTCTCCAAGAGGAAGTATTTACATTCTATGTACCTTAATGGAGTTTATTCTTAAAATAATTTAGAAACAATGCTCATTATTCAATATTGTGAAATGGGAATTGGCTATCTGGCATCCACACACAGCAGATCTGCCAATTTGCAACTACTGTAGCACTTACTCGGAGCCTTTCTGTCTAAATCACTTTGCATGGCAGCCATCCAGAACCTCGACCTGCAATACAATCCACCTTCTTGTCAAGAGCCCTCCTTGTTGGAAAGCATTAAACTCACCCAGGAACCAAGTAACAAAAAAAAAAAAAAAGTCTAGGTAATCCACAAGGCAGATAACTGCAAGAAAAATATTATATCAGATATCTGCTCACGCCATGTTCCCTTGGCATTTCGCTACTTACAATTATGCCCTTGGTTTATCCTGGGCTATCCTGTAATCCTTAGTTCTGTGGCTAACTGCTTACAGATCGGCTAGGCCCATTTGCAGCTGAATGAAACTTTTATAATTTCAAATGGTCTGACTACTTGTTTGTAGGGTTAAAACATCCACCAGGCAATGCTGATGAGTCCAGCATGAGCCTGAGAGGATTGTCACGGTTTAAGATGCAGATGGCATTCAAGGTGCTGGAAGTGGCACACGCTGCAAAATCCAGCACAGCACTGGAAGCAAATTTTTGGCAAACTCTTCTGGCTCACAGGATAGTAAGGGATGGTGCAGAAAGTGCTGTGCAAGGTGCACAGCTAGAGGAAACCCAGACTCAGAGCAAAATTGATCTCGTCACCATCCTTAACTCCTGTTGGGGGCAGAAAGCAAATTAAGATACAGCTACTTTGGCCCAAAGCAGCCATGGAGCCTATGCCTGGAACTAAAACCCACAGAACTGCAGACAAATTTTGCTTTGAATTCACACAGGCATTTCTCAGGGAGTTTATGGAGAAAAGGAAAGCCTTGACCTGACAGAAGGGTACTGAGGCAAGTTTATCTTCCTACTAAACTCTGTAGGCTTCCGATTCTGTTCCTAAATGAACAAGCTGATGAATTTCAGATGAAACCACTGTATATTTAATATCCAATTTCTGTACATGGGCAATTGAAATTAATGCTTTTGGAGATTTATTGCCCTATGAACATTATCACTGGTCTTAGGTTAGAAGACTATATTTTCTTGACATGTCAGAGTTAATTATAAAAGCTTCACCAGCAACTGGTTTGTACACCAGGGTAACGCACGCACACGCCTTCCAAAGCGATCAAAGGTTCATGTCACACCCACGCCATCCTCATCCCCATCACACAGCGGTGAGGGGAAGTCTGCTGTGAGAGTACTATCTGTGTAGGCACAACCTGCCATGAGATCCAACACAGCTCCCAAGCTGGGCACCTTCATTAAAAGTTTTTACCAAGAACACATCTCCTTTGTGCAAGACATGCCATCTGAAAACTGACTCACGCAACAAAAACAGCAGATTATACAAAAGTTGTTTGTCAATGTGTAATCAATAGTGATAACCAGATTTTGTTTCTTGTTATTGAAGTTGGGTTGGAATAGATATTGGCAGAGGTATAATATCACATAATAATTGCTGCCAAAGCTGAAAGATTCCCCCCCCAACGTCAATAA
>NW_020799116.1:4095372-4117975 GCF_003259725.1 Athene cunicularia
CCCCCCCCCCTCCGAAATGGCTTGCCAGGGAGTTAAAGCCCTTCCACAGAAACTGGCAGCACTGTAACATTCAGAGAACAGACCAGAGTACTGGAAACTATTTCAGCCACTACCTTACCAGACACATCAAAGGACCAGATCCAACAGCCATAAAAGCTCCAGGAAACTTTTTGTAGTCTATAATGAAGTTTGTATCAGGCTCCAGGTCCCAAGCGGCTATCCTTAGTTTTGGTATTCATGTTTGCTAAAATTACAAAATGTCCTTTCATTCCAGAGAATCTTATCAGAAAATTGATCTCTTTATATATAAAGTCTTCAGCCAAAGTAAAGTCCTTTCAGGAGTTTTATGGTTTCCTATCATTCTTTTCAAAACACTCTGGAATCTGAAAAATATGCTGATACTGTTTCTATGTTAAAAAGAATGGTTAAATAAAAGAAAAATATAGTTCTCAAGTGTTTGCAAATATCCGGCCTTTTCTAGTTCTTTGCCAAAAATGTCAAAGGTTAATAGCAAACAGGTAAAAAAATAATTCAGATTGACACAATTATTTACAGAAGTACTTATCTGAACATTATCTCAGTTTTTTATTTATAAGCCCTACAACTGTGCTCCCTCTATGTATTTAAATTAAATTATCTAATGCAAATGTTACATATGAACAGCTCAGCAAGACACTCTATTATAACAACACACCTTATTCCATGTAAAAGCAGATTGCTAGTTCTGGGACTGTAAATGTGTCAGACAATAATTTTATTGCTTTGCAGGTAGCAGAACACCCAATGTTCTTGTTCCCAAACAGTGATTGAGTGATAGCTTTTAATATTGTCTAATGATCACAACCATGCAGAGTCTTGTGTGAGCATCTGGTTTATGGGTAAACTTGCACACAGACACTGCTCACAAAACAAATAAACCCCTGCCCTCGAAAAGTTAGAATTAATAGAACAAGCGCATGCTCTTTTATTACTGAAGAAAAAGTAGCAAGGCATGCTGCAAATATTTATAAGTATGTTTTATGTAGTGCAACTAACAAAATAGATCACTTTGTTCAAAAAGTTCTTAGAATCCACGAGCTCTAAAGAGTTTGAGAAAACTGTTTGTCAGGAATATTGGAGGAAGCAAACAACCACAAAACTTAAATCTCGTAATTCTGAGCACGGCAAAGGTTTCACTGTAGACAAGGAGAGCTTTGCCTAAAGACAGCCTTAGCCAGTTATGTGATGTCCAGGTAAGCTGAAGAACTCCTGAAGGTAAAATAGAAACGCTGCATTGGTTATTACATCTTTATGGCTCATTTTTCAGCAATAAGCATCACATAACAAATAAAGCCTCAAGGACTATTAGAAATTTCCTTACTTGGTCAGAGCTACATTTTACTTGCAGATCTCCTACAAAACTGTACTAAAGAGGCTCCACTGTGGGCTTTCCAGCCTTTCCACATTTATTCCAGTAGTCCAGAAACTGCACAACCATACATTTTTTTCCTTCAAACTATTTTCTTTTGTTCTACCCCTATTTTTACTGTGGGGCTGTACTTTTTCCTAGATACCAAGATCTTTCCAGATGTGTGTTCACAGCCCAGAGCCCTGTTGCTGGTACAACTTCTGCAGAAGTCATTGCCATTTGCAAGGCAGAGCAGCAGCTCTGCTCAGGGCTGAGAGCATGTGAAAACAAATCCCCCACACCTCTGGCATATCCCATCACGTACCTCAGGCCAACTTGCACCTTTTGACGGGCTGTTCTGGAATGACAGAAAATATCCAAGTCATGGGGCTGCGGAAACTGCTACACTGCGGAGATGCAGAGCATGGGGAAGAATTTATTGTATTCGTTTAACAGAGCACTGAGGGCATTGTGGCCATTTTGCAGGCATTTAGAGGGTAATCATCTTGTGTCCAAGAAGATGGTGAAATCCTGGTAAAGGATAAGAGTGCAAATCTACTGTTCTATAGCAGTGCGATACAGAAAAGGAAGCGTGTACACAAGGCCTGTCCTTTACACATACCACATATGCACCAAAGATCTCAACTCAGCAACGCTCTTGCACCTCAGCCAAAGGTGCGTTACAAAGAACCACCAAAGCAAGGAAGTTAAGCACACCAGTACAGACTTGGCTGAGCACTGTAGGGAGCTACAGGCTCTGTGAGCCTCTCCCAGTACCCAAAGCATATCTTTCAGACAAGTTTCAGAAGAAAAAAAAAAAAGTGTGATTAACGCTACAAATAAAATAGACAACAACCTGTCACAAGTCTACCTCTACCTGAACTGCTTTTCCATGGCTATTTACCTGGACTGCTATTCCACCTTGGCAGCAAATAGCCCTTACTGTGCACCGCTTTCCATGGAGAACGGATTTCTCAAAATCCCAAAATGCCATAGCGGAGATTTGGATGAGACTCAGCATCTCTGTCCTCTAGACCCTAACATATGCATATATTCCCTTCCACACTCTCACCCCTGCAACTAATTGAAGAGACATATATTTTAACAAACCGGTTAATTGAACAGAGCTAAGTTGCAAAATTTAAGAAATTTGCCACATTTATATACATAGTAATGAGATCAATTACTTTCAGCTCATGTAGACATATTGAGAACTAATGAGGTACTTAAAACGTGCATGGGAAAGTCTACTTTCTATTTCCATGCTGTAACTTAGAGCTTGTTAGGGATTTAGCTCTTTATCAGTTTGAGCTATGGCACTTACATTGATAGAAGGCCTGTTAGCTGTGGCTCCCGACTGCATTAAAAAGTCTTTTAATGCAGTTTTGTAGTGGCATACATCTCATTATAGTGCAAAAATGGGCAAACACTGAAGACCACGTTGTCGGAAAAATACTTTGTCTGAGAACACAGCAAGCAGAAAGCTTAGCCTTTGAAGGATAACATCCACCTCACTCATAATTTAGATAAGTAATCCGGAGACCCTTATAATGAGAAAACCTTTATCATTTTTTAAAGCTATTAAAAAAGACCTGCAAAGGTAAAGTGCCAAGTTCTAGAACTGCTCTCTTTATGGGTCACTTTTAACAACAAAACACTCTTTCTCCCAATACAAAACACAGTGGTAATCTATTTCTTCAAAGAAATTGCACTGAGAGAACATCTACAACATGCTACACTTCATACACCGAGCTCTAGGTTATTACCTGGGAAGCCAATTTTCAGGCAGCGATTTCAACATCTGAGCACAGCCTTGGATACAGCTCCAGGCACATCCAAAGTTTCTCATTAAGTTAGACATGCAATGAAAATGTTGAAAGTTGTTTAAGGGTGGAGAGAAAAGGGATACAGATATTGTAATGGTACAGGAAAGAACAGAAAGAAGTGGAGAAACCTTTGACTCTGGCATGGAGAGTTACAGGTGAAGTCAGCCCAAGACAGTCTCACCATACAGCAGGTCTCCATGTCTGCTTTCTGCACAAATGCCGGCCAACCCACAGCAAAACTTTAAATCTTGCTACTTAGCAGATAAGACCAGCTTATTTTTAACTATAATTCTGACCATGCCTTCTGCCTATCAGACTCTCTTGACAGTTTGTTTCCCTGACCCAGATATTAAATGACACCCTACGTATGCCCTCAGCCAGCAGGCTGTTTTCCAGGTCATTACAACACCTTTCTCTGAGGGACAAGGGCTTCTTATCCACAGAGGGAATGGCACCGCACAGAATCTCAGCTTGGCTCCCTGCAGCCATTCAGGTTATTAGGGACATCTCTGTAGCATGACTGGGAGCTTCTAGTTTCCAAGTTGCACAAAATATCTTTTTGCAGCTCTGTCAGACTAAAACCTCCCTTTTCCTCCTTTATTTAAAAAGGTTCAACAACTTAATTTTACACATACATTTGCTGTTCTCTTTTGAAAGGGCCATTTACAACAAGACAACACCTGCCAGGACAGCACCCCTTCAAATACCAAACCAACCCTGGATGTAAGGCTCAAGGCAGGAGCTACAGGAACCACCTCTGCTTGGAGAGGAGGCTTTCAGATCCAACCTTCAGCTGCTAAGGGGAGGGAAGGAGAAAAAGCACTTACACAACCATGGCTGACTAAGCCCCCAGGCAGTAGAAGAGCACTAACAAAACCTGAAGCTGTTGAAGGACAATTTAAATAGCTGGCTCTGGACCCAGCTGTGATTCTGCGGGGTTCACCTGCCTCCAGCGCAGAAGTCATTACCCAGCCCGGGTGAAAACATGACCCTGTGGTACACAGGTCTGTTGTTACAAGGCAGCAATATCCCCTGATTCACTTCAGCTGTGGGCGCATCCCAGGGCTGATACTCCCCACCTGTGCCAGAATTGCCCTGGGTTCCATCAGTCACCTCGAAGAGAAACAGACTCTGCCCCTGTCAGGCCAAATCAGCCCTATGGGATTTTGTGAGCTTAGAGCTAGGCATCAGGACTCCCAGTTTACACTGAGAATTGGGCGCAGGTATGCGGGTCCACCAGCTCCTCCTCCCTGCGGGAGATGACAACCTGCAGAACAGGGGAGAAGGAGACAGCTACGGACTATGCCTGGCTTTGGCTTTCCTTACGCTCAGTATGCCTATGCTCATGTGCAGTATGTTCAGCCTGAATGTACTGCTTTCTGAAGCACTGATCATACATTTGCTTGTCATTACAGTGCCTATAAGTAAATACAGAGAAATAAATAAGAATACTTAGCACTTTAAGCCCATTAAAGCATTGGCAAAGTTTCACATGAGATGGTCTTTAAAGGCTGATGTACGGCAATAAAATTAGTTCAGAAAGAGACAGCTGCATAAAAACAATGTATGCCTTCACATAAAACTGTGAAAAATATTTTGACTGGCACAGATTTTAAGGTAGGCTTATTTATTGGAGCTATGCTTCAGTAATTTACAAAATACAGAATCTGATAAACAGGAGCGTCAGATGCTCACAGAGGGGAAGTCCAATGTACACTCATTTCAGCTGATGAGTTTGAAATCACATTAGGCTCCATATCAAAGATTTATACCCAGTATTGGGGAATGATCACACTTTACAGTAACTGACAGCTAACAAAGTAAAATTAAAAATAAGTCGAGTAGAGGGCCAAAACAATTATCTAAAAACATAATATGAAAGGAATATCTAATAACTAAAGATTAATTATTTTTAAAAATCTAAGAGCATCCAGTTTGAATTAAAACTAATATGTATTTTTTAAATTGTGCTTCTGGACTACGTGTGTCAGAAAAAAAAACATCCAATCTATGTCTTTGATCCAGTCAGCAGTAATAGAAAACACTTTCCCAGAGAGCAATGCAAAAGAAAAACAGATTCATGAGAGCCTCCACTCCTTATTTATAGCTTTATGCAATTTTTATCTCATATCCTTCTTCCTGTCCTTTAATTGAAAAGCAAAATTTATACCTAAGAGCAACAGTGCAATGAGAGATGGTGCCTGTAGATTGGATTTGAGTCTCTAAAGTGAAGTGAGTCACATGAATGATGCAGTGTTCTAGTTTTGGTGTGCTCTTTGCTAGCTGGTTAATGATATCATGAGACAAAGGCACAGGACCAGCAGCAGTAGGCTTAGCGAGCTCTTTCTTACCCTGTTTCAAAGTGGTGACTATAGTGGACTCAATTCACACAGGCCAAAGATAAACAGGACATCTTACTCTCTGGAAATTGTAAAATGAGACAGAAACTTCCTCTTTTTAAACAAGTATTAAATGTTTATGTCTTTTGATAAAACCTTGGGCTTAAGAAAATAGAATGATTTAATTTTTCATATCAGATTAAAAGTTTCAAATAGTCAATGACAATTTGTGCAGGTTCTCCATTTCTGCCTCGACTATCACTGAGCCTGTCTGACATGAGGAAGGTCCTATTCATGCACTCTCTTAGTTCTCCATACATGAATTCTCATTACAAACGGAAGTATGTGCAATCCTATTAAAATCCATTTACGTTCTGATACGTACATATGTGTTAATTCAGATTATATTCCTCTAATTGCACAAATTAATTTCTCTCTGATGAATTTTACACAACTTCATTTCTAAGGGTTTCTCCTGAAAGTACAGTGAAAAGGTCAACCACACTATCAAGCACCACCATGTTCAACATGCTTTGAAGATTATCATTATATCTAATTACAAGGTTTTTTGCAATTAGCACATATTGTAAGTTTTCCATTCTATGAATTAATAAGATCCTTTTGTATTTATTTACCCTGCCAAATGTGTGTGCACGTACCACGCAACTGTTACTGTTAATGGACTATTTCAGCTCAGTGAGGACAATGGGATGTCACCAGGATTTGGTATTTTTCCCAGGCAAAGATCTCCTTCTGCCTGAAAGTTTACCCCCACGGTCTTGCTTCCTGACCAGGACTCTTGGGATAGGAAAATAATATGAATGAGCTGATATTTAATGTCATAGATATTAGTGACATTATGATTTTGTGCAATTTTTTTCATGAAAAAATGCTAATGTGAGGAGGGAGTACCGAGGTATCGGGTACTCCGTGGTGACTGCTGTACATAGGCACTAAGCAAAGGAGAGGCACAAACCCAATGCATTTCTGAGTCTGCCAGAAGGCACATTTTTCTCATTCAGAAGGGTACAGATAACAGATTAGTATTCCAGGTATTGGTTGATTTTCAGCTCTTCTCTGAAAGCTACACATGCACTTGTACCCCAGAGAGCAATATAAGAGCAAGACTGTCAAGCTTCATCTTTGCTGTAGACTAATTACAAAACCTAGGAGCCTAGTTGCAAAACTGGGCTTCCTTTGCTGCCTATATGGGGGATATTTTATTATGGTTGCAGATATGCTCAGTTTCTGGGTCTCTTTGAAACAGCAAAGCAGGACAGTGACAGTATTTGCAGCACCACCAGGAGGAAAAGCTGGCAAAGTGCTAAACCTCAAATTAATTACCTGCTGAAATCACAACAACGATTAGTTTTTTGATTTGCATTTTACCTAGGATACAAACATAAAAAGAAGAAAAGATGACACAAAGTGAAAAGCAGTAGCGGTAAAATCAAGGTTTGGTTGTCATCTCCTGGGACAGGATCTCTCGCTACCACTCCAGCACAAACACACCTGGCTACGAGTGAAAGCCCATTGCTCTCAGGAAGATTTGATTACTTTCCAAACACAAGAAGGAAGAATCATTTGCTCAGAAACCTGTCTTCCAGACTATACCTGGGGCTTTCACATCACCATTCATTTAGGGTAGCAACTCACAACATAGCCTGTCCCACAGCAACTTCATATCAAACTCCATTTAGAGAACAGCTCATCTGGAAGTCTGTCTGCTGTCTGAGTATGCCCCAAACTGCCCGGAGAGCTAATGACTAGCTTAATGATCAGATTTTAATATTCCTGAGCTGACACCACATCGACCCCTTCACTTGGTTGGATTCACACGTACCCTATAGAGCCATTTGTGTATCTACTTGTACATCCTCAGGCATGTTCTGTGCCGCTTTGCTCACTGTCTTGGATGTGGTATCTCTCTGAAACACAAAGAGCTAATTATAAATAGAAATAACAATAAAAAAAATCTTTTATCCCTCAAGACAAATTTTCTTTGAACCTACATACGTTTAGCATATATGTGGCTCCCAAACCTCAGCTTGAAGAATTACAAATGTGTTACTGAGTATTGGTAAAAGTCTTCAGATTTGTTTATATTCCTTACATTCCCACCCAACCGAATGAAATCTCCTTTTGCAGGATCTGTCTTCCTCCATCAATGATGCCAATAACACAATCCCTTGCCATCAAGGGGAACACGAGACAGGTCTCTCATTAGAATGGTTTCATTATATCCTTCTTTATTGTCCCAGAAAATTCAGGAAAAAGTGAAATTTCATCCCTTGCTCAGCTACAACCAGCTGTGACATGACTTCTAATTGACCTTGACATTTGAGAACTTCACAAAACAGCAAATTACTAAGAGGACCTATAAGTCAGCCAGGTTAAGAGAAGTCAAACAGTGAATAGCAAGAAGGGCAACACAGCCAACAGTATGTAAATTAGGAATTGTATTTAAGCCAACATATTGCATTATGCATGAAAAGGTGAGTAATAGCAAATAGTTTAAGGAACCTGTCTACAATTAATGAATCCTAAATAGCTTTATTAATGTAGGTCAAATTCCATCTTCTTGTGGGAATTTGACATTTACTAATATGCCCCCATATGAATTATTCAAAGAAGATATATTTAATATATATACAAAACTGTATTGAGTATGCGCTTCACAAAGGCTGCATTGTACTTGTATTACAAAATCTATAGGGGCTACTTAATTTCTAATCCTGTGATCATTAATTAAATAATATTTAAATCATGCTCTAATATATCTAAATCCAAATGTTAGGCAGAAGTGTGAAAAATATTGTTTTATTTGTAGCCTGTAGCACAATGTCATCACCCATTGCAGAGCAGGTACTCAAATTCTGTCTTTTGTTCTTGTAAAATATAAACCTAGTATCAATTCCCACTGTGAAGAAAAACTATGATTAGTAATTAAATTACAGTGCATTAAACTTACTTAACTTAAGTTCACCAGCTGGGAAAACTCTATGCCTCTGGGCTTAACAATAACTCCTAATCTTGCTGTTGCCTTTACCTATTTTTTTAAGTTGTGTTATAATTTTCTTTATTGGAATTTCATTAAAAATGGTAATGTCATTACTCCTGTTAATGCTTAAAACCAACACCATAATCCTGAATTTTAATTAGTAATTATAATTAATCATTATTTCATTAATGAAATGTTTAGTTGCTAATTGTCTTTCAGCACCCCAGTCCCTAGGCTTATAAGCATTTCACAACATTTAATTTTTCACAGTTTCTGATTAAGTGGAACCATCAACCTTATTCACTTTTAACACTTTCATGTGGTGCAGCACTTTGGCCCTTTTATTTACTATTTACACCTGTTCAAATGGATGACTTCAAGTCCTGATCAGTGTTTCATCCAGGGAGAAACAAATGTCTCGGGTATGCAGCAAACAATACGAAGATACCTGGGAGGTAAAATTAGTTCATCCAGGGCTCTTTCCACTCACTTTGCTGCAACTGTAGATCTTAATTTTCCACTGTCTCAATGTCACACAGGTCTCGGTTCACCCACCTGACATTTGGCAAGACAAGGAATGGGCAAAATTAGGACCTGTGCTGCCTCCAGAGAGAGAGAGGAGGCTGGGGGGTCCCATGGGCTTCATGGGCACAGGCAACTACGCCCCTGACTACAAGAGCTGGGGTGTTTGGAATTATGCAGGATAATCTTGGGCCAGTCTGGTTAGATGCAAAGACATGGAGATGTAGTGAAGTTATAATATAATCTGCTCTTAGAAAACCTGGCTCAACTCTAGACTGACTGCAAGGAGAAACGTGCCAGTGTGACATCTGGGATCCGCACACCATGAATTTTGAAAGGTAGAATACAATGTGCAAAATTTTGCAAAGTGTAACTTATTGAACTATTCTTATGAAAATATCTACCAGCTCTCTCACGGGATTAATTAAAAACAGATGCTGGCTAGCCAATGGCTGGGATAACAAACTGCCTTTTGTTGTTTTTGGGGGGGTTGGAGGGTACAAGAACCAAATAATTCAAATTAGATGGTTTAGTTTATGTGTATGTGCTCCAAGAAAACTAACCTCTCGCTGGCTGCACTGAACCTGGGTAAAACTGCAGGGGAATGGCTTGAACCACAAGTCCCTCTAGCCCAGCACTCCTCTCTAAAGGAGTAGTGGGTCCCAAGGAAAGCACTAAAGAATGGGTTGAACATACGTTGATACTTCCCCAAACTCCTCTCACACTCTGGATTTCCTGAACCAGGCTCCTTTTATAAGTTACTTCGAAAAGTCTAAACGTGATTAATAGTTATTATATGTATACTACAGACACGAGTATTATGCATTAGACATGGTCCTAAATACAACAAAAGAAAGCTTTAGAGATGATCGCAAGTCACGGTGATAATTGTTTTTTGAAGCTGCGGGGTTGTATAACAGTTGGCTCACTGATGAACAAATGTATCACTGGTAACACTAATATATTAACCTTTAATTTATAAAATGGAACTCAGTATGGAGCGTAGCCAATTTGATCTGCGAAAGGGGCTGTGAATCTTACAAGGAATGATTGATATTCTGCATCCCTATTTACTGAGTTAAGGTTCACAGGTTACTGACAGCCTGTGCACCCCTTGCTGGAAACCTTATCTGGTCCACAGAGACATAACGCCCTTGGGGTATTTTTAATTTAATGCTCCTTGATAAGGCTGAATGCTATCCCTAAGAAATGATGAGGACTAACAAATGGTTGCTGGCCCCAAAGGCTGGAAAGCCAGAGTTCTGGGTTTATGCTGGCATCACAGTTATGCTAAGCCAATATTCACCGCATAAAACCTTAGAAATTCAAAATAAGAATTAACCTGAAGTTTTGGTGAAAATCTGGATTTTTGTTTCTGCACAGATCATCTTATTCCAGGAATAAGTAAAACAACAGAAATCCTTAGCATTTTTAAACACATATATTTTTTTTTGTACAACGATAAAACAGTATTCCTGTAAGGTACACAACTTAAGTGTCTACTTATCATGTCAATACACACAGACAGAGCATTCTTGCAGTGGGAAATACTTCTGTAAATGATTTTCTGCCTATTTTTCACTGACTATTCTTTAATATGCCTAATCATATGCAGTCTGTTACAATGAAGCACAAAGGACATATTTTCTCCTTCTCAGAACACGACGCTAGATATTTGATGACTACTCAAGAGAGGGTCAGTGAAAATGTCTAGAAATATGGTGAGTTTTACATATAAAGAAGGGCTGGAGTTTGAAAGAGGCAAATGTGCTCAGGAAGGCACCTCCCTCGGTCAGTGCTTGAGTCTATTGGCACAAGTTGAGGTTGGAGTATTTGTCTTACGGCTGAAGGTTCAGGATACAAATCTTGGTCTCAATGCACTCAGGGATGAGAAATGCATGAAATACAGTAACAGAAAATAGACTTCCTCGTGATTCACCATCTGGATATTATCTAATTATTAATTAGGAGGCAGAGATACGAAGGAAGCTACCTCTCTGTAAGGTGTGGCCTACCCCCAGGAACCTCTGAGAAAGCACACATCCAAACCCATGTTATTTGCAGACAAGGAGATTTAATTGAGACTTATACCATATTTTCTTGGCTTCACAGGAAATAAACATACAGAAAGCCAAGAGCATTTTTCTGTGTTATGGTGGCTGAAGGATGATAGAAGTACATTTCTACTTACTGCACCTCTAAGAGCTACTGGGATGCTGTGCTCCATGTAATGTTATGTTACTAATGTAGTACTTGATTCAGTGAGAGAAATTCTTAAAAGATCATTTTTGAAGCAGATGGGGGATCAATAGTTTCCTGTACAGTCTGTACTCTCTATAGACCAAATAGTATTCATACATCTGAAGTTTAGCAGATGGTGTTTTTGCATTAATTTTCTAAACTACCAACTGTAGGATACTCTGTTTTCAGAAAATCAGTTGCCTTAAGGCTTGAATTTTTAAAAGTATTTCAAATGTTTTCATGTGTTGTAAGTGCACCTCTTTCTCAGGTTTTCTCTCCCAAAGGTGCCGTTCTGATTTTGGATCTCAAGGAAAAAAAAAAAAAAAAAAAAAAGAATTGGCAACAGGCTTAGACATGTGGGTTCATACTGTTTATAACGGGAGGGTGGAATATGGCAGCAATATTTTATTGGAGGGCATTTGCTCTACTCTGGCCACACAGCCATCCCCTCGGCCATTGCACTGCTTTGCTACTTAGAAGGAAGGAAACCAATCTGTTGGGTGGAAAGTACAAAAAAACCATTCAACGTCCTTGCAAGATGCCAAGGACCATTTGCTTCTGTTTCAAATCAGTCTCCAAAGCCCATTCCACACTTGGAACACCTGCTTTCATTTCTCTGCACTTCTTTTCTGATTTAAATTATTTATGTAAACAAAAGAAAACTTGAGGAAATATGAGAAGGCATAGGGCCTCTGAATATTTGAAAGATACTGGATTCTTCTTTTTTGGCCAGCTACCACAAGCAACACTTTTGAAAATTTGACTATAGGTATGTATATCAAGGCAGAAAAAGTTGCATGAAGGTCACTGTCTTATGGATTTTATTTGAGTTCGTAAAGAACCCCCCCAAAACTGAGAAGTCTTTGATCCACACCAAAGGGGGAGTAAAAGAAAACTTCAAAGAAGAATAAAAATCCTCCTACTTTGTACCTGCCTTAACTGCAGCCAGTGTGTATTATTTATCATCCTCACCTCACTTCTGCATTGCTCTAAGCATGCTGAAGTCATTCAATTTAGCTTTTCAGTTTGGTCCGCCTGCCAGGATGGAGTAATCTTGCCTTCACCTTCCCTAGCCCTCTTCTGAACGTAAATATAGTGTGACTGCTAATTTGTTGATTTATACAAGGTTTAATCCACTAGAGTCATAAAATATTAAAGGAATCTTTTTTTTCAGTAAATTTACAGCTAAATAAAATCATAGCTCTCAAGACTTGGAAGAAACTGGAGTGACATTTTATTTGCTAGCAATGCGTTTTCTGGTTCAGTGAGGTGGACTGACATGGGCAGCTTGCTTATTTAAACCACCGTGTATGAGTGTGCTTGGGTGGTATCTTCCTGAGAGAGAAGATTTGTTTCCTTATTTCACAAAATAATGCAGCTAATGCCTACATCTCATCCTTTATTGTTACTACTAAATAACTGTAATGAAAGAGCAGATACTTAGCACTATAATTAATGTGAAATAATTAAGAGAAAACCCTGAATTAGTGCAACATGGAAGCTTGGCTGCCTTTGGTTGAAAATACATCCCCAAGCACTCTGGAAAACCTTGAAATAAAATCTCTCCTTCCTCCTCCCAATTAACAACTAGAGGAATTGCCATCCATGTCTACTGCGAAGTGAAGACTATGGTGTAAACACCCAAAACACTAGATAACGGAGATTAAGTTTCCTAGAACACATCTCCAAACACTATTTCTATCAATGCATAATTTTGCAACCACCAGCATTCTAGGTAGCGCGTCATGAAGAAAAAATTGTATTTTTTACTCCCTGTGTGTTTCAGATTGAAGGTAAGTCAGACAGCATAGAAAAAATAATTTCATTTTAAAACCATTCATTTCATTCCAAGTGTGATCCTGTTCATTTTTATTTCCATGCTTGATTTTATTTTTCATCAAGGGTCAGGCTATTCCATTTTGCTTTCCTATGTTTTTAGCTGGTTACACCCAAGACAGGATTTCCATTACACGGAATTGGACGCAACCACCATTTAAAAAGAAAGAAAATAAACACAGGGCTACATTTTATTGAGAAAGAGAGGATGTAATCTGTGAACTCCTGAAATTCCCCCATATAAGTGCTCTGCACATGTTTGGCAATTTCTTTACTGGAAACATTTGTTTAGATGCTTGGTGTGGGTTCTATAAGGCAACAGGAGTCCTGGGTAATTGGTATTTTTGAAGATTCAGTCCCTTGCTTAAATGCCTAAAAATAAGATTAAAGAACTAGTTCTGTTGCAATAGATTATTCAAGCGTATCAAAAAGAAAAAATTACAAAGTCTGAGCTCAGTGAACATTAAAATATGCAGATTATCAATGGGAAAACTAACAACTTCAATTTTTAAAGATATTTATTGAAAAGTCTACTTTTAAAAATGGTTATTTTCAATAAAATATGCTATTCCTATTAGAATAAAATGTTTTTATAACAAGTATGTTTTAGCTTGAAATAAGAGTTGTTCCTTAACATGGTTTGGAGGACCTTATTGAGAAACTTAGAAATTATTAAAGATTTTCAATCTCCATGTGTGGTTTTCTAGATACAATCATGGCATGACTTTGCTAATTTTCAGTCTACAAGGCAGAACACCCCGTCCTTGAAGAAGACCAATTAACAGCCAATCCTATAGATCCTATATTTTCTACACAATTTTCAGAATCTGGCAGTCTCTGAATCCCCAAACTTTGCAGTATTGCAGAGAATATATTCAAAGTACATCTGCGTTACTCAAGATAATCTCTTTGATGTAACAAAACCAAACCACAAAAGAAAAAAAAAAAAAAGGTCTGCTCTCTCTGAGTTTTGTTAAAAAGGGGATTAAAAAATTACCATCTTTAGCTGCTCTTCTAATAGCAAGCCTGCATCAGAAGGAATAATCTCCCTTGCCTCTTCATCACAGAAACAAGAGTGTTTCCTTAAGGATATAGCTCTGTGGGTATAATCTGATTTACAACGGAGATCACTCAAAACTTTACCGTAAGCTTTCAAAACTTGCCGTGGAAGAAGATAAAGTGCATTGCTGCACTTCTGCGGGCACTGAAAGTCCTGGCACCGTCCCTGCAGCAACTCAACTGCAGCCACTGCCAGGAGACGCCCAGCCATGAGCCCCCAGCCCCCCTGACTGCACGCTCGGCCGCATGCCGTGCCACACTGGTATTTCCCAAGATGCTGGGCACTAAGAAATATGTAACCACTGTCTCATCTCTATGTCAGGATTGGCATTGTCTAATGAAAATCCACCTCATTTCAAGCTCCGTATTTTTTTTTTTTAAATATTTATTTAATCTCATTACTGACCTATAGGAAACCATATTGTTAATTTAAGATATTTGGGGTTTATACAAATGTTTACGGGTAACATATAAAGCCTGTTGTTTCCTTCCATCTTGAGATTTTTCTGTTCTCTCCCTGTACTCTGATGTTCCTGTGCCCGCTGCAATGGGAAGCAGTTTGCCAGCTGGTAAATTAGCTGCATCAGTTCTTCAAACTGAGTTTGTCACTATGTTTTCTTCTGGTTAATCTTTAAAACTCTACACTGTTTAGAAGTCATCCTCCTGAAGATTTGCAAGGAGACAGCTCCATTGCCCTTCATACTAGGTTCATTTATCACCATTCACTTCCCTCTCAGACCTTGCCTCTTTCCATAACAAATGTTCCTATAATCTCTTTTTCTTCTTTCTCCTAAATGTGCACAGGAACTTGCTGTAGCTTCTGAAAACCTCCATATGGCATTAGGCATAGCTTCAAATTCTGCTTCTGGCTAAACTCTGCCTGCTTGAACTTAAAGCCCTGGGCCAGTGCACCTCTGCTCTTGCCTTGGCGAGTCGCTGCAGCCTGCTGCAACTCGGAGTAACCCCAATTCCACCCTTACGTGATGCCACAATCGTCCCAGTTTAAGTCCTTCACCAGCCCTAAACTCATCTTCATTTAACTTAATGCTGATTCCTACCCTGGGAGACTCCAGCCATAGGTCTACGTACAGGGGATGCTAACCTGTTACATCAGACACTTCAGCTATCTACAGAGATCTGCTGTGTGGCAACGAAATTGCCAGTAGGTATTTTGCAATCCAGTTCTCAGCTGTTAAGCATCCTAAAACTCTTCGAAAATTCCAGGAATTCAGTTGTAAATTGACATGTGCTCCAAGCACTAGCTTTTGCTATCAGAGCTTTCATTGTACTTCTCATTCAACCAGTGACTTAATTTATTTTGTTTCTCAGAGCCTTCATTTCCTACTACTGGAGCCACAGCTTCATCTGACACCATTTCCATCATGTTGCCCATCACCTACTTACATACAATATGGCAGCAAAGATGGTTGGAACATCCAGCACTTGGGGGTTCTTACAATGGGATTTATCCACCAAGAGAGAAACTTGATTTATATGTTGCAGACTTTACACCTTCAGCTCAGTTTTGGCACGCCTCTCATACATTCAATATTCATTCCCTTCACTCTTATCCTTGCAGTTGTTGAGTTTATAAATCCTAATCTGTCCCTCTGGGATGGAAAGGTTGTATTGCGCCTTGTGTGATTCCCTGGCTCTCTCGAGACTCATATCATTTATTAACTGTTTGCAAAAACATGAGATTGGAAAAAAGCTTTAATGCAGGGCCATGGATTAATCATAGTTATCAAAGCTCCTTTTTTAAAATGGATCACAACAAAGCATACACACACACATACACACACACTGCAGTTAATATTTAAACTGCATTACTAAATTACTTTTCCCATTTATATATAAATTATGCATCTAAACAGAAATGTTAATAATTTAAGTTATTAAGTTGCTCAGCTAACATCAGATCTTAATTAGTCTTTAGAATATCTGTAAAGTATAAATAGGTTGAATAGAACACGTAAATGTATTAAATGTCTTTCCAGCTCTTAGTACAAAGTGAAAATTTGGATTTTGTTTGTTTGGGGAGTTTAGGTAACCCAGTTACCATGTGTACTTGAAATTTTGTTATTTTCTCTTATAGGCAACAAACAGGAAAGAACAAAGAACTATTTAAACGCATTCAGAATTTTACTAGTAACAGGTTTTGGACATGCTTGGGACTTTCACTGTGAAACATGCTCTGAATAAATTAATCAAAGATTTACTGCCATGGAACTGGCTGGAAGGAAATATTCTGGGGCAAACCAACGTGTCGCAGTTGAATGAGAAGCAGGACCCCAGGTTCAACAACACTGAGGAAATAATGATGATGGAAAAAAGGCACTGATCTAAAAACTGGAAAAGCATTTTGAAAGTTACTTCCTTTGCCTTCACAAACACTGTTAAACCAATAGTCACATGCTCCTTCTTTGCTTCCTGACCAACAAGACATGCCACCTACTTGGCTGTTTGCAGTGCACCTTCTTTTATTTACATATCACATATTTCTAATTGGTCCTTCTTCAGCTTTAAGTTATACTTGGGGATGGAGAAGACATTAATTTAAATATGAATGCACAAATATTATACTTAAAAAACCCCCACAGTCATGGTTCAATAACAAAAGTTGGGAGCAGTCCTTACAGTTAGAAAGTTGAACACGGGTCTAGTATATATGAGTACGTAGGCACGTGTGCAGCTTTGTCATTGCAGTGCCCCAGCTTTGGCACCTCCAGCCAGATGCCCTGCTGAACGGTCATTTGCCAGTGAGGTCCAGAGAAACCTGAAAATGATGAAGCACCTCAGTGGTGTCATGGCTGGGCACAACTGGTGCTGCCATCCTCTGAAGGACCACCAGCTGGTGGGAGTGAACCCCCTAAGCTCTGAGCTGTGATAACGGTGATGTTGAACAGTCTCTAATGTTAATGGCTCAGCCAGATGAGACACCTGAGCCTGGTCCTGTGTCCCTGCAGACATGGCATAGTCCCAGATCTCATTTTGCATTTTTGTATTTGTTCAGCTGGACCGGGTCCTTTTCCGCTCCCCTCCAGGCAGGACTGTGGCTCGGGGAGACTCGGGTCCATTTTCTGTTTTCATCTTTGCAGTCAGTCCTGCAGGTTTTCCCCACCTTGGAAGCAGCTTCTCTCACAGCATCAACAAATATATGTGTTTTTTCTTCTCTTTGAACATCTAAGACATTTCCTTGGACTTGAGAGTTGTATTCTTCAGCACAAAATCCTTCTCGGTGAACTGTAAGAGCCTTTGTCTCCCAGCCCTGCTTCACTTGCTGCTGGTACTGCTGCAATTTCAGAGATTAATTTTTCATCCTCTGCTTTAGGTACTTTTCTTCCAGCAGTTTTGAAAAGACATGACTATGGAAAGTTCCTATATACTGCTCTGTGAGTTTAAAAGTATACTTAATCTCATTATGCTTGATTTTCTTTCCAAGATGTGAGAATTTTACAAGAAAACCCACCCCAAAACCCCATCTGTCTGTGTTTCTCTGTTGAAGAATAGTGTACACACAGAAATACATCTGTAAGTGAGGAAATGAACTGCACTCATAGCGTGTGAGGATGATGTTTTCTACACTAAATTCTCTTTGACAGAAGTCATCCAGCTTCAGCGAAAAAAGAAGTAACAGTAACTGTTATCACAAGACGATCAGCATTTCCATGTGAATTATGAAGAGGAAGAGCAACTATTACCATCCAAATGAGAGAAAACTGTCAGTCTTCATCATATATAAACAAATGTTTTAATTTGAAAATTTTGCTAGGAAGTTTCTGAACAACAAATACATCCCTTTATCAAATGTTGACCTTCATTCATAATGTCCAGCTTCAGAAATAAACTTTCTGAAGCAATGAGATACCAATCATCTCGTGAGCAGAGTCCTGTGACTTTGCTGAACTACCGCATTACAGTGAAATTCAGATACAGTCTAACACTAGAGGACCTCAGCCCTCAGATAAAAAATGATGTACGTATCTTGTCCTAAATTACAGGAAAGATGTGATACCTGCCTCATCAAACAGTAAAGAGATCCTAGAGGCTGAGCTATTGCAGTTAATGAGGCAGTCCCAGACCAGGCACCCTAACCTAACAGGTCAGAAACTGAAAACGTGCTCATAATTTGCAAAGTTTTTAATTTAGTATTTCAATTAAAAACCCTCTTTCACAGATCTCTTGCCGATCGGGGCACTTTGATCCAATCAGGGACTGTAAGCGTGGCACCTTTGTTGGAGATGAGCAGGTCCCTGGCGCAGCACCGCTGAGCAGAAGGCACAGCCGCCGCGGCCTGGCTCGCGATGGCAGTGCTGTGGCAGAGAAACTTGGATCTGGGAAAAATGCAACTACAGACATGTTCTTGAAAAAAGACTGAATCTGTCCTTGCCAGTATTGAGAAACGTCTGACTCAAAAGTTCCTCTGGGAGACTGCTTTGCTTCCTCTCCCAGGCTTAATGGAGGTTATTAACAGAAAGTGCTTTTTGTTGCTTTTGTCCCCACATCTAACCCTTTGCTTCCTAGACAGCACTCATTATCCAAGGGTCAGGGATTTCCCATCAAGCCCAATCACAAAGTCTTTGCTACAGAACAATCCTAAACCAGCAGACACTAATTTGGGGCTCAGTCTGTAATTCAGGGCAGGCTGGTTTCCCACTCTCCAGAGCTGAAGGACAGCGAGACCCCAACACTGCTGCCCCCAGCACTCTGCCAAAGCTGCTCAGCTCCACGGGGAGAGAAACGTGTGTCCTCACCAGCACGGGAGTCGCAGCCTTCCACCTCTCCATTTCCAAAGGCCAGGAGAGCCGGCGAGCTCCAGAAC
Source organism: Athene cunicularia (assembly GCF_003259725.1). Taxonomy (NCBI): domain Eukaryota; kingdom Metazoa; phylum Chordata; class Aves; order Strigiformes; family Strigidae; genus Athene; species Athene cunicularia. Next base: position 4,114,406 of record NW_020799116.1, read on the forward strand.
TGCTTCCAACCTTCACGGTTCTACTATGCATCACCTAATTCTACTGCCTGTCTCAAATATATTGTTTCTGAGTTTCACCACACGTCCCCTCCTGCAATTTCGCTGGAGTCACCCTCTCCACATTAATCCTATGATTTTTAGACATCTCTGTATTTCCTTCCTTCTTTCCCTCTCTTCCAACTGGAGAACCTTAACCTGTTTAATCTGCCTTCCCAGGGAAGTCATGTCGCTTTTCCTGAAGCTGTTTGGTCAAATGGATATCATTGAAATTTCCCTACATCCAAAAAATTCAACTAGGTACTAAAACCAAATATAATAAATGCAATACGCCCAAGAGTAGGTTTTGTTTATAGAAAGCTGTGAGTTCTGGGAAGAAAGAGGAAGGATGAATATAATGGATGCTGCATTTCAACATTAATTATATCAAAAATGTTTCTGGTTTCTTCTGCAATTTCACATCTTTGTTGTGTGACCCAACCACAACATAGTAATTTTAATTTATTCTACAGTTCAAATGCACATATCTCTCCACAGGCCTTTTTTAATTAGCAAGAACATTTTTTTCAAAAACTATTATGTCTTACAAAGTTACAGTGAACTTAACACTTGTGCAACTCCATCTCACCAAAATAAATGCTCAGACCAGAAAGTATGCTTTAGCTAAAGGCAGAATCTCATTTGCAATCCTGGTTTGGGACAGAGCTGTTATATTTTAAACCACTTCAGATTAAAAGTTCTTGTTAGCCTTAGATGATGAGAAAATCATGCATTTTTAAAATTAATTTGGAGGGATGGAAACAGTTCACAGATTCAAATTCAGGGTTACACAGCAGACACATGACTGATTATAATTTACACCTCCAAATTGTTTTAATAAATATGTAATGCTAAAAGAGGGATACTTTTGCTAGGCATTTAATTTTTTATATGCTGAATAAGTTATTTGAATTATTTACTTAAATTTCTAGCAACTGAGCTATGTCTTGTTCACACATGCTTTCAAAACCCAATCTTTTACAAGGGAAACTGGGGCTAAAGATCCTGGAGACTTCCGCATAAAAATTGGAGACAGGGAGGGGAGGAAGTCTGAGGACAGCGAGTGAGACAGCTGATTTTAGGCATCTAATTCAAGTGAGATGGCGCAGCACCCTCCCCCTGCAATCAGTACAAGCTGAGGTCCTACCACCGAGGAGGGCACTCACCCGCCTTGGACAGGTTTGCACGGATTAGTATTGGTATAACCCATCACTCAGCCCCGTGAAACACTCAGAGACAAATAAATGAGAGACAAGTATTAGTATGAAACTGAGTCCCTTGCTTATTTGTCCCACATTTTGTTAATTAATCTTTTCCTTTGCAGTCATGCTGGCTATTCCTTCCCACGAAAAGTGTGAGAGCTTGGCATGACAGTGAGCAAGTCCCAGCTGTGCCCCAGTGAAACTGGAGCGAACAAACCTCGCAGGCAGATCCTCTGGGCAGGTCCTCTTCACCACTGCCACGGGACTTAGTGCAGCTTCAAAATGATTTCAGAAGTGAATTAACGGAGCTCATTTTACCTCGGAGCACTATTAGGAGGTTACCATGCCGCTGACTTCGTTTGCTGGGGAGAGTGGATTAATTGCCTTTGTTAAGTTATCATTACTGAGGAAAAAAAATTACTTTCACTGGGAATATCTCCCCCGGGCACCATCAAGTTATCTTACAATCTCCTAACTTGTTCATTTACTGGTAGAAACTTCATCATTTTCCTCTAATTTATATACACTCATATGTATTATATATATTCCAGACCAGTGACAGATATCTTGTCCGGTATCTTGCAGCCCATCAGGGTTAGTAACAGGAGCTTTAAGCCATGGAAGACTACAAATCTCATTTTCCCGGTGGAATATGGCTTTATTTCTAGCCTTGAAAGGCCATGAAATGATAGGCTATAAATTGCATGTTTTAATATCTATTTATAGGCACTTCTATGGTGCACATCTATGTATAAAAAAAAACCTTTCTGCTCTCTAAAGTTCTAAAATATATTACTGTCCTCTACTTCCAAGGTCTTTTTGGTGGAAGTTGCAGATCTAAAGGAGCCAGGGTTTGCAAACGGCCAGGATCCATAAGACATGCATAAATTCATACCAAAGTACCAAACTGCTGCCTCCCTGGACACTACACTCTGTTAAGAGTTGTCCACACTAGCATCATTTTCAGACTACTTATCCCGTTAATATCTAATGAATAGTGAAAAGGAAACACAAAGCAGGACAGCTGATGCAATGAGTGCCTGAATTAGACATCGGTTCCTTTGTGCCCCCTGTCTCCTGTGACCCACACACCACTTTCATACATTCTGTCACTTGTGATTAATGTGATAAGACACAGCAAAATGTTCCTGCTCCCACTTTCTTCTACGCAAGAGCACAAGCGTGTTAAAATGTGTGAAGGATAGTTATACTGAAAACTATTTGCAGGAAGCATTTCCTGGCAGGTTGTGTCTCTGCATCTCCAGCAAAACGCCGTCTGCTCTGGCTTTGTACACACATCAGTGACCCGCGGTGGGGAGCGCTCCGGGGAGAGCAGCAGCAAGCTCCAGATGTCTACCAAAACAATGAACAAACTTTCTTCCTGAAATAACTATTTGTGCTAAGCCTCAGGAGCTTCTCTTGGACTAGGGACCACGCAAGCCCAAGTGAAACTGAAAAAGCTGAAGTTTTATAGGTACTGTCAGAGCTGTTAGGAGCGGGCAGCTCTTTCTGGCAGAAAGTGCCTCCGAGGTCCTTCTCAGCTGCTCTGGAGTCCCGCTGCCCACGAAGCGGCTTTTCCTGAGTTGCAAGGCTGATGTATCAGGGACAAACAATGCGGAGCCATCGTGCAAGAGTCTGTGCTGCTGCTTCACACTGCACATTTCCACCTCCATTGCCCTTTCGGCACTACCGAATGCAAGCCCGTAAGACAAGCCATTCCAGTCCCCAGAAGCAGGGCTTTCAACGGGCCCATTCAGCCCTTGCAAGGAGTCCAAAAAGCATCAGAAACAAGACCTGACTCTAATATCACCTAATGAGAGCTGTTGACTGGACTTGGCCCTCTTTGCCTCACGGACACCGAGGAGTGGCTCCAGTTTGTCTGTGCACCAAAGCGAGGGGCCAGCCGGCTGTGCGGTTTGGCCGGACCAGCACAGCAGTGCACAGAAGAAGACAACAGCTGCAGAGTTGATTTGAGAACTTCAAATAATTCCCCCCCCCTTCCCTTTTTTTTTTTTTTTATGTCAACACAGGCCTGAGCAGAATGCTTAATGCTGGTGCACACATCTACCACAGCGTAAGATTTATGATTATTTTCATAACATAGGCCTTGTCAGGGATTTTTGATTTGATTTTGGTTGGATTATCTATTGCAATGCCAATAAGATGTTTCACAGGTTTGTTTTTTTTTTTTTTTTAGGATGCAATGCAGTCAAAGCTGGCGGAAAGCAGGGACAGACCCACTTAAGTGCGATTTGTTGGTGTCCTCGATTCTAGGAGCTGCTCCCTAGGGGCAGCAAAGTTTGCAATGCTCTACAAAGGAATTTCTTAATAT
>NW_020799116.1:4118025-4134244 GCF_003259725.1 Athene cunicularia
ATATATTTTTTTTTTTTTTTTTTTTTCCTAGACAACTACTTTCATTAATTATTTGAATAAGATTTAACTGAGATGAAAGGCTCTGGTCTGCCTTTGATGTGAACACATAACTATCATTAACATTTTATTATTAATGGGAGCTGGGCACATACAGAGGGAAGAATAGATCTCTCCTTATTTTAAGCTAAAGCTTTGCCTCTTTTTTTCTCCCTGTTCCTTTTACCTCTAATGACTAAAACAAGGGATGAACAGCTGGACACATGCCTTAGTCATGTTAACAGCCCACAATAACCCCTTGTTGTGCTGGGAAGCATTTGCCAGCCTTCAATACAAAGGTGGCAGAGCGACTTCCACTGAAGTTTCAGCTCTTGAGTAACATCCTTATGTGCTCCGGTGGGGATCACATTTTGACTGGATGACCCCTGCTCCCATAGCTACCTTTTGCTGGAAACTTTAGGCATTAATTTGGTTGTTAGTTTTGAGTTCCAGAACAACAAAAACCAACAGACCTTTTTTTTTTTTTTTTTTTTTTTTTTTTTTTTTTTTTTTTTTTTAGAGTTAGGTACAAGCTGCCATCCAAATCTTAGAAAGCATTTTTTCCCTGTGAAGACCTTACCTATGTAAGGAAATTGGACTATAACCATGACAGTGAAATTCGCTGCATGAGAAAACTACTTCAGAAAAAATATTCAGCCTAGGCAGAGCTTCATTATAGTGGTATAGCTACATCAATGCAAGTATTTTACTCCACTTGCTGACTGATCTACAGGTGTGGACGGGCTTTGTATCCGAGACATTCATGAGACTTCAGGAAAAATTTGAAGGGTATAAACACTGGAAAAAATACACTTTAGCATAAGTAGGGTTGACACCTCTTAGGATTTTGGTTAAGCCTTAAGCAAGATCCAGCTTCCTCCTACCAAAAATGCATCTTCTCATTGCCTATCTACTGGTTTAGATAAGGAGATTGTGTTTCTTCACAGAAATACCATGTAAGCGAATTAATGAAGCTAACAGAAACTTAACTTTTTCATTTCCAGACTATATCATTTTAACTGTGCTGGTTTTATGGTGCATTAATGTTGTTGTTGGCATTTATATGGCATATTAATTACATTGCATTCAGTTATTTTCTCTGCTAAACTTAAAAGGTCATATCCTTTGTGTATACTTTTCTATATGGAAATTTGATTTCTTTAGCATACCAAATAGAGGCTAAATCAACGAAATAATGCATTTTCTATGAAACGAGTAAACAGTATTCAGTGAAAGGACAGTTAATCTGCAGGCTTGTTGTGAATGTTTGAGCAATAGAATTAATGTTTTATTCCATTTTCTTCAGCAGAGGAACTATATTGCTCCTGTACAGCACTGCACAGATTCTGCCAGTGCCAAAAATGAGGGAGTGTATATAGCTTTCTGTGTGCATAGTTTTATACGTGGTATAGAAATACTTTCCCCAAGAAGATGGTACCATAGAAGACATCTGATATACTACAGGCTATTAAGTTGTCACTAAGTCTACACTGTAGATCTTCCCTCGAGTGCAATTCTTGGATGTTTACCTTTTTAAAAAAACCTGGTTATATTTTACCCCCAAAAAATTCCCTGCAAAAATGAAGATCAATGGGGTGAGTGGAGAAGTGTAAATAGTGTCTAGTGGAAAAAGCAGTCAATGCATAAAAGTTATTGACAACAGCTGGGGCAATACAATGATTTTCCACAGAGATGAGACCATTTCATCATGAAAAGTTTGTATAACAGGAAAATATTCATTCTGCTAGGGACCTGCTATACAATATTTTTCACAGATTTTCTTTGTACCACAAGCTGACATGCAGGACACTAGTATGAACTGCAATGATAATGTGGGTTTTGATTCTTAAATTTCAGAAGTATGCATGATCAACAGCACTCTGCTCCTGTGCTTGGGTTTCTGTAGAGAGCTTCCAAGAGCACAGAGGCTCTGTGGTCTGGGTAGTTGGTCTTTGGAGGAACGAACCCCTGAAACCCACTGAAATTGTGGCTGAGGGAGGCAGCAGGATGCAGGATGCCAGCAGTTGCTGGCAGCTCCTATGAGATGTCAGACCCATGAGCACAGACACTCTGTCCAGGGTCAGGGGATGGTGTGTCCCCCTGGCTTTCTTAGCTAGAGAAATGGCTCTGATCTAACTCAGGGAGACATTACGTCTGAGCCCTAAAATGGAAAAGAACATAAGAAATGCACAGGACAGCAGCAGCACAGACAGGGGACTGAGTGCAGAGACGTGATGGGACACTGCCAGCACCTCCTGCGGAGCCAGGCTGCCTCTGCCTCCCTGCTCTTCATACAGACACCGACATTCTCATCCCCCCCAGCCTTTGGGGACTGCCCTAAAACAAATAAACAATAATGCAATATGTAATAATTACATTACAGTGTAATAACACTATTGATGCTCTGCTGGAAACCAGGCTTAATATCTAAATAAATGTACTTAGACACCTGATCCACCAACTGCAACAAGTCCTTGCACCATTTAGGTCTCTGACTTGAAACAACCACATCTGAAAAACATTTACTTTGGCCTCTCAGTAGCTGGATATCCACCAGCCATAAAATATTACATTAGTGTTTGGTGCTTTGTAAAAGGCATTACGCAGCTGCAATATACAACTGACACTACAGTGCAATCAGTTGTGCACCATCCAAGCCCTGAAGAGATGTCCACCAGGGTTGCCTCTCTGATGGCCTTCCCCACCAGACGTTCAAGTATTTTTCAGACAGTTTCTGCTAGCAGCACCCAGTGCCATCGCATTGTGTGGGGCAGGTACGCATGGAGGGATGTTGAAGGTAGTTGGCATCATTGCTCTTGACTATTAGAGTTTCCTTTAAGCAAAGGAAATTGCATCTAAGTGTTCTTGGGCTCACAGGACAAAGGATGGGTGAATTAAGGTAATTAAGTTTTAGCATTTTTATTTCTTTTTGGAGAGAAGGCAAATTCCTTTTTGTCAAAATAGCATCCATTCTGCAGCAAATTGCATCTTTTCACCCCAGAAGTGCAGGAAAGAATAGATGGACATAATGACCATGTAGTTTCCTCATGGAAACTAAATAGGCCGTGTCTGTTTTCCTTCTTATAACAGGCTGAGTTAAGTGATTTTTTTTTCTGTTTCTGCTAAAATGCAGAGGGAGTTAAGGATGCAATTAAAAAAACAAATATGAATTAGAAAAGCAAACAGAAAATAATGACATATATACAAAAACCCAGGCAAACACACTGAGCGACAGCATTCCTTCAGCAGCTTGGGCTTTCTAAATATATTTTCATTGGAGAGGGTGGTTCCCTCCTATCACAATAAATATCTTGAAGGGCAGAAAACTGCCAGCAGTGGCAACAGCAATATATGAAATTACTTCTCAACTCTTCATATCTCCAGTATGCCAGCAACTGTAAATCTAGCAGTGTAAAAGCAGTCTGAACCTGCTGGGCTCCAGTTGTACTTACTGTAGTGTAGAATGGCCAGAAACTAGAAATGAATATATAACCTAGGGACCATGCTTGCGCCAAGCTCCCCCAACCCCAAGAAACTGGTGCACTCAAAATTTTAGAAAAACATCACTGCCTGTAATGGAGCTGTTTGCTCCTTTTCATTCATTTTGCAAATTTATGTTTTGTTGAGAGGCCACCCGGTCCTCCATGATGAAGTGGTGGGGAAGAAGAGGTCTAAAGCCTCCTGGTGCTGAGGATGCTGGTGTGTAATGGGGGCTTCTGAGGAGGCAGTAATCACTCTCTGACAACACATTACACGTTGTTGTATCAATTTAGCTTTTACCCCGGGTTTTGGCCACAGAGCAGCAATGTGAGGGCTGTCACACGCCCCTCTGCTGCATGGAAGCAGCCACCAAAAGCATCTCCCATCCCATTTTCTTCCATCTCATCCAGTCCTCATACACCCTCTGAGGAGGATCGAGGAGAGGGTTCTTCCTCCAGCTGAGGAAGAGGAGAAGAGGATGGCAGAAGACAGGGAGAAGATATCTCTTTCCCAGCTGCTAAAACAGGGCTGTGACATTTAGGGGACAAGGAAGATGGGAAGGAGGTCAACCCTCCCAGCATGTAGCACTCCCTCCCTCCTCCCCAGCCTACAGCAGTGGTGCAGCCTATGCTTCAGGGGCTGCAAGTTTTGTTGGGGATTAACACCGTGACCTGCCTGGAGTCAGCAAAGCCAGCCTCTAGCTGCACTGGGACTAGGTCAGCAAGGTGCATGCTCATGCTCACACACATTTAGGAATGGGCTGAAACCCTGTTAGAAGCAATGAGATGAACACAGAGCTAAATGCATCAGCAAAGAAAGGCAGGCTCAGGGTGGGGGGCTCACCCAGGCACCCCCAGTCAGCTCTGTCCAGAGCCATCAGCACTGTTCCCTGCTCTGAATCCTGCCAGTCATTCCCACATCACTGCTTCCCAGAATTTCAGCTTTCTTGAAGAAATAAAGAAGAGACCCTGAAATTAGAAAGGACATTTCTCTTCACATGTCCAGTGGGTTATCAACATTAGAAACTTAATGTAAATTAATAATACCAGATTAGTACAACGGAAAATTAATTCAATCTTTATTTTTTTAAATAAAGTTCCTTTTATGCTGTCGGTGTCACTGTGATATTAACAGTGTTGAAGCATAAATCCCTCCCTCCACGAAGCCAGCATAATTGCACACTGCGTGCTAGCTATTCTATTCGCATTGGAAATGCATCCTTAAAACATTTCAGCTTAAGCCTTGTCAGTACTAATCCTAATGCCTGATGCTGAGATGTGTATTTTATTACTGTGTATAAATGAAAACGGAAAACCTTCATGGAGGATTACAGGGTGTAGTAATGACCTCCACAGCATTACGGCATGAAGATGTTCCCAGGCACCAAATGGGATTCTGGGATAAAAGTGACATGTGTCTATATAACCTTGGCACCTGCTCCTGGTACACATGTACCTACCAGCTGTGGGATTGTAAACATATGTCCCTTCTAGTGAACTGAATTTTCATTTATGAGAAGCTAAAAACGAGGAGCGAGCAGGGAAGATGGATTTTGTCTGAGGCAGCTAATGGGCTCGTGCTTGCCCCTAGCTGGGGAAAAGACTGCTGTTGTTTTGTGCTGTCAGGAGAGCATGGACTGAGGGATAGCAGTGAAAACCAGAAGAAATGGCAGAAGAATGAAAAAATGGTGGAGAGCAAAGCTGGAGGGGTAGGAGAGAGGAGGGGGGAAGGAAGTGAAGAAAGGTGCATGAGGAGGAGAGGAGGCAGCAAAGGGCTGGGGATGGGGGATTCATCTCCCCGCTTTCCTGTCCCACCCCTCCAAGAGGACTGTCCCTCCTGTGCATTTCTAGGGATGCTTTGGAGAGGAGCCGTGACTGATCCACCCTGCAGTGGGTTGCTCCAGCCCAAGTGACAGCCATGCTTGGGCTTACTCCAAACGAAGAGGGGGAAGCACATGGGGGGAAGGCATGACAGGGAAGCAGGGAAAGAACCAAGGTTTATGTCATCTGTGCTCCCTAAAACCAGCTCTCGCTACCTTTTCCAATAGCAGTGAAACAGAAGTGAGATGCTTTGAAACCTTATTTTATTTGGCCCGGTTTTACTCTAATCTACCCTGGGCCCAGAAACACAGCTTTTCAATCTGCCAGAAAGTTGTTCTGCTGACCCTGAAATGTCAAACTGTTATAGGGGGCTGAATCCAAAATTGATTACTTCAGAGGTCAGACAATAGCCAGTTTTATAGTGATTTTTTTTTAAAGTCTTTCCTATGAACTTAAAAAAAAAAAAAAGAAAACCACAGAGAAAGAAACACTTCTGAAATAAGAGCAAGAAACCATGAGCATGGAGCTTTCTGAGACACCAGCAGTGGCTCTCTGCAGAGAAGGGGAAGGAAGCACAGACCAACGCTGGACGCGGTGTCTGCTGCCCCAGGGCAAGAGCCAGATCCCAGGGCTACAGCACACCAGGCATGGTTCTACCCCAGTACTGACAGCTTTGGGCCCAGTTGGCTGCCTTGGCTGGTTCCCAGTCTGTTTCCATCATGAGTTTACCCCTTGCAGACTTGGAGAGAGACATGAGCCTTTTCCCTTCACCCCACAGCAATCCCCAGCAGCTTCAGGAGTCATCCCTCAAGGTCTGAGGCTGCAGCAGCCTCCGCCGAGCGGCTGCGCTCACTGGGGAGAGCCCCCTCCTACCTCTGTTTGACAAAACTCCTTCTGCCAAAGCCCCTTACTCAAGTTCCCCTCCAGCAACAAGAAATGCCCACAGGAAGCATTTGGATTACTGTCTCCAGCTGTTAGACTGTCACAAATACTGTAGTCTATATGTTTATTCTCTGTAGTAAATATGTGCTCTTGCTAAATTTCAGCAATTACAAGTGCTTCATCCTTTTCTTTAGCCAGCCAGCAATATAAATACATTTAATTAGTTAACACCCCCTGCCAATTAGAACATCTGAGGAAAGTATTGCTGAGATTGTTGGTCCTAATTATTTTAATATTCAGGAGAACCACTTTAACATAACAAGATAATTACCTATGGATAAGGGTTTATGAGAGCTGCAATCCTTTATTTTCTACAGTGCAAGCCTGGGCCTAGTTAAATTTCTGGACACATTTTCAATTTAAGATTAAAAATCGTAATTTCTGAGAAATTATCAAAGCACCACATGTTGGAAGAAAAACAACTGTATGCAATCTCTGTTAATGTGATAGCAAAGTAAGTTTACTGTGCATTACATGCGATTAAGAGTGGAATCTGAGGGAATCGGTTTATTTCTTTTAAAAAGATCATTTTACATACAGTGAATTGACCAGCTATGAGAAGAACCCTGAGTGTTTCTCCTTTTAGATGGAATGTGAGTTGTTATTTATTAATCTAGCCTGTATCCTTTTGTAACTACGTAAATCCTCTTTTCCTGCTAACAGTCAATGGAAAACCAGAGCTACCTTCTCTACTGCATATCTGAGAAATCCTTAGCTCAGATTTCTGTTGTTTGCAGCACGACCATCAATGGAAGTGTTATTCAGCTGAGAAAAGGTTGGTCTTGGAATCTGTTATATGTTAATACTACAGCATACCCAGAGAGATATCCCTCAAGGGTTTTTCACATGCCAAATCCCAGGAATATATGCACGGATTCATTTAAAAAGACTTTGGCCAGGGCTGTTGAACAATGAATCGTGTGCAGTTCCCTTCATGCACATTCAGAAGGAAGCCTTTATTCCATGTCCCTAATGACAGCTTTAATATATATCCAGTGAAATACTGCAGTGTTTCTGTTTCTGTGTTTGTACTCGTGGAAGTACAGCCTGTTTACAGTGGAAGCTTGTTTGCAAAGGCAATTTTACTTTAAGAAAGTAATGTGCCCATAACTCCCATATTATGTATATGCTTGGTCTCTGTACAGTGCACTACAGGGAAAATAGGAAGATGAGAGATCAGCACCACCATTAAATATCTCCATTTACTCCTGTGTGTAAAGAAGGCACCCAATCACACAGCTCTCGCTTGGGAGGACAGGCTGTACTTTTGGGTTATCCCTACACAACTATTTGACTTCAGACTGGGGAGATGAACAGGCCAGGCACCAACTAGAAATACGAACTAATCATCAGTTCTACTCCTTTCACCACTGTCACCACCAAATACTAGAGTTAACCTTAGGTGAAAGAGGTTGGCTGCTAATTTGGTGTTTAAATATTGAGGAATAATTTAGAATTTGACAAAAAAAAAAAAAATTTGAAAATGCCAGTATTGCCTGTTACTTTTACTCTATAATCAAAATAATTTGAATTTATTTACCAGAATATTTGCCATTTTTACAGTGCATAATGAGAGCACACAGGAAAAAACCTGAGTAAATTCATAGTAACAGAGAGGGAAAAGAAAGCAGCTTGATTTAGTGAAGCAAACTTTGCCTTTAGCCCAACAAGTGTGTTTTAACTCAGTTTCAAGTGTTACAAAAACAATGCATATCTAAAGAGTGGTGATAAATTAGTGAAATTAATCCAAATAATAGGCAAATGTTAAGAGCAACATATGTAGAATGATTGCAAAGTTAGATTAATTTAAAATAAAACCCTGGAGTTATGTAACCAATTACAAAGATTGCGTTTAGCAGTAAAAGAGCAATTAAAAACAAAAAAATATGCCCTAACCCCAGACATTATGTGCTGGGGACAGGGACAGGGCTCATAGAGAACTCGGAGATGAGCTGGAAAAGCAATTGAACAGAAAGTTTGTCTGGTTTTACTGTGTTATGGAATCAAAGTGCTCAGATATGGCCTCATAATACACAGATGAAAGGCTCGTTTCTCCCCAGATGGGGCTCAGTAATCAGATATAGAAACAGCTATTTTTAATGAAGACCTGCAAAATCATCAAGGCTTAGATGTTGCTGGCTGGGATAAAGCAACGGGAGGCAGACGAAGCAATTTGCTAATCTGCCTGGTGGCACAAAGTCAAGCTCAATCAACACATTTTTCATAGCAAATCACATTCCTTCGGTAGGGCTGGCCCAGAAAGGCAGCCATGCCAAGCAAGAGGGCAGCCTCGTGCCAACTGGCACACGTGCCCCTCAGGTGGGAGAGGCCAAGCTGCATTACATGGCCTTATATGTTAAAAGAGAAAATACCTGCTGTATTTTTCAGTCCATCATCTTGACAAAATGTTCCCATCAGTTCACCTTTTCTCTTTTTTATGTCTCCCAGTCCAGCTTATTTAAAATCTTTTCAACTAGGGGTATTCATTTGGTATGCAGGCAGACATGGGGTAATTACAGCAAGAGTGAACATCTCTGCCTTAACCCCTTTTTTTCCATTGTACACACTATGTATCATTTGAATTTAACATGCTCTGATATGCGAAGCCAACACCATTTTTTAAAATGAAGTACTATCTTCTAGTGGTAAATATTTTGAAAAGTGGTAGCAAAGAAGATTTACTTATCTTTGTAGTACACTGGAATACTAACCCTGAAGCGTAAAGACACCAAAGAAACAAGCACCAAATCCCTAATAAAAATCTTAGTGGAACAAACACAGTCTTGAGCAAGTCAAATAAATAATTTCTAATAGGACAAATGTGTGTATTTCCACACTAAGCAAACACATGCCTAAATTGCTGTTCAAACCAAGCTGAAGTTTTATATGAAAAGACTTGCAATGTGCAAGTTCCCTGTGCACCCACAGACACAATCTATGCACTGGGCACCTGAGAATCACCATCATTCCCCACCTATTCTAAAAAAAATTACATAACAACTCTGGAAGAAAGAAACACAATCAGATTCCTGGCACAAGCAACATACGTTATTCTTGGCAAAAAAAAGTCAGGCTGGTCCTGCCAGAACAGAAATGGAAGCATGAGATACTGGTAAAGCAAAGATAGTAGTAGAACTCCTATTCTGAAGAAAAAAAAAATACAAAGCAAAAAGAACTTTAGATAATTCTTGGCATTGAAAGTATATCGTGTGGGTTTGATTTCCTGACAAGACAATGTGGCATTTGCAGACAAATAATATCACACAGACATGGGTAACCACTCAGCTCATGCTACAGAGCTGCCAGCCCAGCCCACCACAAAAGCAAAAAAGAAAACAAAACCCACAGTATTTCCGCAAAACCGTTTTCATTTCTTTGTGAATCCTGGCCAAGTTATATATCTCATGCACACAACAAAGTAAGTCCGTCTTTCCCATGAGAAGGTTTTCTTAGGAGTGGAAAATGAGGCAAGGGAGAAGGGTAATGCATTGCATCCTCACTTCAGCAGTGCCATGGCTGTAATAGTCCCATAATAAAGAAAAGAAGAAACATTGCTAAGTTTCATGGAAATGTTAAGCACATTAGCAAGAAGTCAGTGTATGGACTTCTCAGCCACAGCAACCTCAAAGCCATTAAAAAATAAAGTCATGGCTATTAGAGATATAGGATATTACCAAATGTCCATTAGCAAAGGCCGGTCAACTGCTCTAAGTGGGCTGTCAAGCTTGCAATGAGCAAAACTCAATATTTGTCTCTAACCTCATTTGAGTTCAGTGTTCTGACTCACCTGGGTAAGAGTTTGGCTTTCAAACACCCTGTTGAGGTTTTTTTTTTCTGCTTCAGATTAAAATCTCCCTACTGATACTGGATGCCAGAAATAAAAAAATAAAAACACACATAGAAAAATATTGTTTTGTTTACCTTACTGTTAGCAAGATGCACTGTTTTCACACTTGCTGCTACTTCCTTGTCAGATATCTATGAATAAGGCTGAGAACATGTGGAGGAGGAGAAATTGCAGAAATGCAGCAGCTCGCAGTTTTGTACTGAAAGAATCTTTATCTTTCAATTCTTGGTAAAACAAATAAATTAGAAAGGAGGCCACAGCATTTCTAGCATACTGATGATTAAACAAAACCAGCCTTTACTGCAAAATAAATGCTTCAGAAGCCAAAGCAGGCAAGAAGCCCTATCAGCCAGGGAGCCCAGCAAATTCTGCCTGAGAGCTGAAGTCAAACAGCTCCGGCTTGGCTGATCCTTTGACCTTGCTGCCTAGACGAAGCCAGCAGAGCCACCTTACTAGAGCCCCCAGCTCGCCCTCCCTTTTGTCTTGTACACCCTCTCAAGGTGGGAGGGTGAGGAGAAACACCAGCACTACAGACACGGGTCTCAACCGAGAAACTGTAAAGCATAAATCAGATTTCTTAAAGGAGATGTGTTCAATCTAGAGAAAATTCTTTGCAAAGGCAAAGGTCCTGGTAAGGAGCCTCCGCACTGGTTCTCAAAGTCTCTGCTTCCCCAGGTGCAGCTTAGCTTTATGCATATAAAAACTGCTAGTCAATATAACTGCTATTTTGGATCATCACAGGATCAAGCCCTCACTGCAAGTTTGTTGCCAGGTTTTCCAGCCCACTAGCAACCAGTTACCCAAAGCCATCAGAAGCCACAGGTGTTCACTAAAGGATACCTTCTCTCCTGAAGGATGGGGAGGGTGCTGGTTTTCTGGGGGGGAGATGGGGGAAGTGTTGTTAATTTTGTTTTTATGGTAGCAAAGTGAAATGCAAATGAACTGAAATTTTGCCATCTAAAGCTTTCAGTGACCTGAAAGCCTTCCTTCATGGAAATTTGCGGACAAGCGTAATTGTTCATTCCTTAAAAACTCAAACAAGTTGGACTGATGGTTAAAAATATATTTTAGAAATAGGTAAAACCTAAATGACTAAACAAAACTCCTAAGAGAGACAGAGGGAGCAACTTGCCAGCCCGTAACACGCAGTCTGATAATACATTCTTCTGCTAAGAACTACCAAACCCCATGGTCTGATAACACAGGGTGCACAAGAGGGTGAGACTCAGGCCCAGGAAATTTCTCTGTATCAATGACAGCAAAAGAGAGATGCCAACAGCCGAAGAGGAGGAGCTCCATCACTTAAATAAAGAGGAAAGAGAGGGTTTAGCTATGTCATGTGTACTCACTAGGGATTTTTTAATTCAAGAGCCCAGTTTAATGCCAATCAAGCTTAATATATCTTCACACTGGTTTAAGTAGGAACAGGACTGGACTCCAAGGAGCCTGTGTGAGCACAGATGTCCTCAGCTCCCAATGCACTGAACAGAAGCTGGTGGTCCACATTCCCACGATCAGGCACTAACCACCCCCATATGCTATCTCAGTCAAAAGTGTTAACCACCTTCAGAGTTTAACATTAACTCCTGATACAGCCGTAAATGAATTCTCAGCAATAATCTGCTCTGGTGTTTTTATGGGTTGGGTTTTTTTTGGTTTTTTGTTTTTTTTTAAATCTAGCTCTAATTATTAAGGAGCAAAAACACTGATGAACAACACTGATTGCACATTCTAAAAAAAAGTACCACCCTCCAGCTGCTCTGCTGGTAAATCCCCTGCTTGCTGCTTGTTGGGATTTACTCTCAGCCCATTGCATCTGAAACTAATTACTGCAACACCATCCTCAACATTAATTCCCTTCTCCTCTCTGGAATCTGAAGCAATATGGTACATTCAGAAGATAATTTTTCATCTCTCTTCCTAAAGGGAAGCTCTCAGCTGTTCAATGGAGATAATGGTAAATGAGTCACCAATTTCAGAAGGTGAAGCTTTCCAGCGTCCCTTTATCAGAAACCATTGTCCAAAATTTCAGCTGGTGATTTAGGAATCTTTTTTTATATGAATGTCACCAAGACCTAGAGAAATCTGACAGCTCTCTGTGTGATCTTAAAGAAAAATTGCAGCAATATCTTGTCAACCAGCTCTCTTAAACTTACTGCACTGCCTATTCTCATTACACCTGTTTCACTATTAGTTCTTCTCCCAGAAAATGTTTTGTCCAACTCCCTTCAGCAATACTTGCTGGAAATTAAGTATTTTTCCTCATTTTTAATTAAGTCACTTTGTTTTCAGTGAGAAGAAGCACTTATTAAGTGACCAGAATTATCAGGCAGTTATATTTATGGTGTGGTAATATTAAAAAAAAAGCTGGTGCCATCAGGCCCTGATACATCAGTGACGTGCCCTGATGCAGTTGGTTTCAGGAAGGAAATCCAGCCCTTGCCACCTGCCTGAGCTCACTCCTGTCTCCCATCACCTTATCAGCCCTATTCCTGTGTCTGTCTGGTCTCTGCACTCTGGTGCAGCTGCAACTCTGGTGCACTTAAATGTCCCCCCTCTTAGAGATCCTCAACTCATGCTTCAGCAAGCAGCAAATGTGCTCCTTTGCTACAGGCATCTGAAGAGTGGCTTTTTAAGAGGAAGAGCCTTTAAGTCCAAGAGATATTGCTACATCAAATATGTACTCATACATTTTCTGCTATTCAACAGAATGCTAAAAATAAAAGGAAATGAAAAATCAGTAATGCATTCAATTCAGCAAGCAGATGTAACTTGTGCCCTTCCACATAGACTTCCCTATGCTAAATATTAATCATAACAATTAGACCTTCTAGGAGATGACATTGTGCTTCCTCAAATTGCTGCAGAGCGTTAAGACTCGCTGCTCAAGTTCTCTGGTGCCTGAACTATTGCATTGCTATGCATAACATTAGGAGAATTAAACAATTCAAAGCTGTACTGTTATGACCAGAGTGACACAACTGAAGCAGTTTTCAGTTTCCATGTGCGTTCTCTGAATACACTCTGAGCCTTTCTAATAATATGTTCAAAGCATTTACATCCTGACAGTGCATTATAAAGAAAGTTAGAAAAGCAGCAACAACATAAAACCAAACCTGGCTGAGGATCAGATCTCCCTGGTCTTTTAGGTGAAGATGAGAATGAAAAACCGTATCATTTCAACAAAACTCGAGTCCAAGTACTCCCAAGACCTACTCTTCTGCCATATATAGCCTGTATTTTTTAAGCTATCAGGTTAAAATGAAGAACCCTTTGTTTGGACTCTGTTTTTTTTCCATTATGTTGACTGAGAGGTTACATCTGGTTCTTTCCGTTTGTGGCTCACTGATATTTGAAATAGTGTAGCCAAGAAGTTTTCAATGGATGAAACTGAAAGAGAAGAATTGAATGAAAGCAACTTCCAGCTGCTGAATCCATGCAAGTCCTGGAAGAAGGGTTATTTCTGTTGGTTTGAGTCTGGTTTGGTACTGACCCGAAGCTTGAGTCATGCATGTATCCTCTGTCCAGGCTAATTTTGTATCACTGCTGCCCTACACAATACTCACATGGCCAAGCCCTTATTAACACCACGCACAGAGATGGTGAATGGCTATGTTGCCCCAAGAGGCCATACCACACTCTTTTTGTTGCCCCCTCCCCTACGTCCATGGGCTGAGCAGATGAGTCACTGGCACCTTGAGATGACTATGACTTTAGGGGCTGTAATTCCCCCTGGGTAGCCCACTTGTGCTTTGAGCACAGTTTCCATGCCCACACTTCAGAAAGGGAGAGCTGCAGAGCCAACAGCCAAGCTGAGGGAAGCTCTGACTGTGAGGATTAGGGGAAATCTGCTACATTGTGTTTGTAGTATTTTGCTCTCTGTTGTTTCCAGAGATGACGCCTTCGCTTTTACTTGCAAGATCTTTGTGTTCCCCCCTACAATCAAGGAGAGGAAATCTGACTAAACCTTTTTGTTCCATATTATCATTTCATGTTGGTTTGGTGTGTTAATCAAAGTGTCGGTAATGGCTGCAAAGAGAACTCATTCAATCCTCAAATGAAGAGAAATCTGAGCTTTCTAACAGTGGCACATTTTCCAGTGGATAAGCTTTTTCACAAAGTAATTATTTCATTTTCCAGAAAGATTACTGATTACATCACACTGGGAAAAACTAAGAGAGGGGCCCTTTATCTTCCCCATGTTTCTGCAATTCTTGTACAAACTTATACTTGTTACCATGAAAAATGACAAATTTGCCATCTGATCAAAATGTTAACAAGGTAAGTGTCAGTGAGATGGATCACTGACTGTCACTGCAAGCCAGAACATGAGGATACATTGATATTTCTCAATATATTCACTGCTTCCCCAATGTTCGCTAACAACATTTCTACTGCGAGTGTAATAAATCATGCAGAAATAACAAGCTGCATAGGATCTCTAGGATATGATAGATTTGTTGTAATAGCAGTATCTGCAAGGTAGAAAACAATTGGTAATGATCTATAGAAAGACCTAATCAACTGTCATTTGCTATAATGTGGCAGATGAAGCAAAGATATGAAATCCATAACACTTCTTTAGCCACTGCCCTCCCCCTAGACATACACACGCGTCAAGTGGGGAATAGTAAAAAGAATGAATGAGCTTTGGGGTTGCAGAAGTAGAAACAAAAGTTAATAGCATGCCCTGGATGCAATCATTAAATTATACACTGCTGAACAAGGCAAGGGATAATCACAGAAGCTGCACAGTCCTGTAAAAACAATAAAGGCTTTTACCAAGCCTGTTCCCCCTTTGCTTTATTTTCTTTTTTTCATCGATTTCAGTGGTTTAAAAAGTACTTATGTCGAAGTGAAACCAAACGCAAGTGGGGCTGGATAACCAAAGGAAAAACTGATCTCAAGTTCACAGGGGGCCTCAGAGGACTCAAGGCAAGATGTGCCAAGGCTCGATAGGTATTTCATGCAGCTCCAGAGATCAAACAAATGGCTGTTTTGCATTGGACTGTGCCACATCCCGAACTGCCTGCTGAGGCTTTAGTGTTCCTTTGCCTCCTCCCATGTGGGAGTGAAACACCCACCTTCCAGCAGACACATGCAAGATGTGCAGTTTCACTTTACTGAAACATGAAAAGTTTATCACAATTACCTTTCAGGATGCTCAAGTGTTGCTTAGGGTTAAAGCCTGAAATTTTGCATTTTTATACACTGAAATACCCTCTCCCCATCGCATTCTCCATTACCACCTGTCGGCAATAACTTCCAAGTTAAGAACTAACACCTATTAACCCATCAACTTCCCAAGTTACACAGACTGTTCTGCACAGCTTTTTCTTGCTAGTCACATCAGAGAAGCCTCTCTGGAGAACACAGCACTGTAGCGCATGCAAGGGGAATCTTTATTTAATTCTTGTAAAGAAAAATTCAACCCATTTTTATAATGTGCAAATGATTTTCCTTTCCTTTCCTTTCCTTTCCTTTCCTTTCCTTTCCTTTCCTTTCCTTTCCTTTCCTTTCCTTTCCTTTCCTTTCCTTTCCTTTCCTTTCCTTTCCTTTCCTTTCCTTTCCTTTCCTTTCCTTTCCTTTCCTTTCCTTTCCTTTCCTTTCCTTTCCTTTCCTTTCCTTTCCTTTCCTTTCCTTTCCTTTCCTTTCCTTTCCTTTCCTTTCCTTTCCTTTCCTTTCCTTTCCTTTCCTTTCCTTTCCTTTCCTTTCCTTTCCTTTCCTTTCCTTTCCTTTCCTTTCCTTTCCTTTCCTTTCCTTTCCTTTCCTTTCCTTTCCTTTCCTTTCCTTTCCTTTCCTTTCCTTTCCTTTCCTTTCCTTTCCTTTCCTTTCCTTTCCTTTCCTTTCCTTTCCTTTCCTTTCCTTTCCTTTCCTTTCCTTTCCTTTCCTTTCCTTTCCTTTCCTTTCCTTTCCTTTCCTTTCCTTTCCTTTCCTTTCCTTTCCTTTCCTTTCCTTTCCTTTCCTTTCCTTTCCTTTCCTTTCCTTTCCTTTCCTTTCCTTTCCTTTCCTTTCCTTTCCTTTCCTTTCCTTTCCTTTCCTTTCCTTTCCTTTCCTTTCCTTTCCTTTCCTTTCCTTTCCTTTCCTTTCCTTT
>NW_020799116.1:4134294-4158666 GCF_003259725.1 Athene cunicularia
TTCTCTTCTCTTCTCTTCTCTTCTCTTCTCTTCTCTTCTCTTCTCTTCTCTTCTCTTCTCTTCTCTTCTCTTCTCTTCTCTTCTCTTCTCTTCTCTTCTCTTCTCTTCTCTTCTCTTCTCTTCTCTTCTCTTCTCTTCTCTTCTCTTCTCTTCTCTTCTCTTCTCTTCTCTTCTCTTCTCTTCTCTTCTCTTCTCTTCTCTTCTCTTCTCTTCTCTTCTCTTCTCTTCTCTTCTCTTCTCTTCTCTTCTCTTCTCTTCTCTTCTCTTCTCTTCTCTTCTCTTCTCTTCTCTTCTCTTCTCTTCTCTTCTCTTCTCTTCTCTTCTCTTCTCTTCTCTTCTCTTCTCTTCTCTTCTCTTCTCTTCTCTTCTCTTCTCTTCTCTTCTCTTCTCTTCTCTTCTCTTCTCTTCTCTTCTCTTCTCTTCTCTTCTCTTCTCTTCTCTTCTCTTCTCTTCTCTTCTCTTCTCTTCTCTTCTCTTCTCTTCTCTTCTCTTCTCTTCTCTTCTCTTCTCTTCTCTTCTCTTCTCTTCTCTTCCCTTCCCTTCCCTTCCCTTCCCTTCCCTTCCCTTCTCTTCTTCGCTTCCTTCACTTCCTCTTCTCTATTTTCTCTTATTTTATCTTATTTTGTCTTATTTTATCTTATTATTTTCTTTTTTCTTCCCCGGAAAGGATGGTGGAGGAATAATGGCTGCTTTGTGCTACTTCGCTTGCAAATCACATTTTGCTAAGCGAATGCATTTTTGGGAACACAAGAATTGCCATGCTGCCTCCGCACAGCGGTGCTCTGCTCCAGCATCCTGCCTGGCAGCTGCTACTGGGGAATGCGCAGGAAACCTCCTAGTGGGCAATTATGGGAAAACCTGTTCTGATCCAAAATTGCCAGTCTCTCTATCAGTCAATAAAAATTGGCATGTCTTGAAACATGGAGGTTTGTCTTAGACACTTGTTTCAAGTCCTTCCTGAAGTAACTTAGTATTTTCCATATCAGAGACTTTGCTAAAAGCCGTATTTTCAAAAGTCCTCATCTTCCAGCTTGGTGCTAAACAAAGCTGGACAGATATTGGAAAGGACTCAGCTCCTTGGTGAAAGGGAACTGCTGAGTTCTTTTGCAAACCCTTTCCTAAAGGGTCACAACAGGAACTGCTCTGTGTTGAGCCGTTTTGAAAAACTGTCCTCCCTGGGAGGTGCTAAGCCATTGGAAAGCTGGTGCTCAACAGTTTTCATAATCTGGCCCCGAGTTAAGTAACAGGGGCCAAAATATGTGATTTAGAGGCAAAAATTCCCTACTGACAGCAGTGGAGATTTCCACTCAGCAATGAATGGCTCAATAGGATTATGAAATAATAGAGCCATGAAAAGTGGATAATGCAACAAATAAACATCAAAGGGTAGGACTTTCCTT
Source organism: Athene cunicularia (assembly GCF_003259725.1). Classification (NCBI taxonomy): domain Eukaryota; kingdom Metazoa; phylum Chordata; class Aves; order Strigiformes; family Strigidae; genus Athene; species Athene cunicularia. The sequence goes on from NW_020799116.1 coordinate 4,135,695, forward strand.
TTCAATCGTGTCCCCTTGTGCTCTACATAAAAGAACTGAAATATTTGGACGTGAAAGAGGGAGAAGGAATAGTTAATTATACAGCCCTGTATTTCCTTCTAAGATGAAAACACAGAGCATTTTTTAGGAACAGTGTATTCATAAAATATAGTTGGTAGTTGGTAGTTTACACGATATATGACACTGGTGGTACTTAGACACATGCACAGACATGCCCCAGTTCTTTACTCCACACTTTGAGCGAAGTTTTCTCAGTCAAGCTCATGTCTCTTTTACTTAGGAATGAACGACCTTGCGCACTCTCTCTCAGATATTTTCAACTTTCAGCCACTTCCATCCACAATTCTGATCAAAAGTGAGGTTTGCTCACAATTATTTTATGATTGCTTGTGACATTTTGGACTGAGAATTTTCAGGGGAACTTACTGGTTCTCAGATGAGCTTGGCCACCACAGAGCTTGAACCTCAGGCAATTTCCCCACAGGAGCAGCCTGTTCACAGAAGCTGAAGACACCATAATAGGAGGACAGTAGGAAGATATCAGGGTTGCATGCTGAGGACAAAAGATGGGCACTGGAACTGTTATTGGAACGAGGTTATTTAGGAAGTGTTAATGGCAGAAGGCTGCCATTAACTTGTGGAAGTTACTTGTCTTGGTTAAAACCACGGGGTAAGGCAGAAGAGACTCAGACATGGAAGATACTGCATACTCCTTCCTTCCCCCAAAGGAAGGAAGCAAGGCAGAGGATGCACACTTTCATTTCACTGGAGAAAAACTGGTTATCAAGATGTAATTTGCTAATAGATGCTGTTCCATGTAATTAAAAGAAAACAACAAAGATGACTGTGGACCAGCAGGAAACAAGAAACTCTCCACGGAGCATGGCAATTCAGAGAACACCCACCACATGGCCCACCTTCCCCATTCTCCCTCTAGAAACAGACCCATTTTATACATGGTGATTAAGGCACTAAAGAAAAAAAAAGTATTAACATGATTCACATGTAGAAAACAAGGTTATTAGGAGTAGGGATCATTTCAGCACATTGTTCTCCCTAATAAGCATAGCAACGAGTAATTGAGTTTCAGGCAATCTCCAAGGTGGCACTTTGTAGAGAAAACAGAACTTGGCATGACGTCTACTTTTCCTTTAATTACATTGCCCTAATGAGCAACTTTCTTTACTCTCAGCAAATTTATTTCTTGAGTAGAAGCAACAGTAATAGATGCGTAAAAAGGATCACCAGGTAGTACCAGAGAAGAAATATCAGCAGATTATAATGACAAGAGGTTGCTAAAAGTGGTGGAAAACCACCAAATTGTTCTCAGCTTCATTGTGTTTACCACACTTAAAAGCGGAGTAAAGGATGTTAATCAATGGAGCACATTATCTAACCTGGGAACAACCCTTGTTCTACTGTTATTTTGGTTCTGCACATGTTCACGAGAGCAACCCAGAAATACGAAGTGCTGATACATCAGCCCTCTTCTGCTCACATGCAGCAGTGGGCAAATCTGCCTCATGCCCTTCTGCAAGATGAGAGGAGAAAATCACATGTCAATAACACCCTACTGAGCATCAATACTGCTCACCACAACCTCATACAGAAGCAGGGCTGGCTTTTCTAAAGCCTTTAGGGCATTTGAACATCTGACTCTTGTTGAAAGTTAATGGCGGGCAAGGTCCTGGCTGTTTTGCTCACGTTTTTTTTAGAAAACTCTACCTGAGAATCCACTTATGGCAAAGGACTCCCTGAATGTTCCTTTCTGGAGCAAGAAGAGCTGGGACACTCCATACATGTGTTCGTTCTTATAATGTTTTCCCTAAGCATTTGTTAGGAGACACCCAGCCCTAGTAAAACCACACAGGTGGGTGAACCTGTCACCTCTTGTTAAAATACCTGAGGTGTCCACCTTCAGGGAGTAGCAATTGCTACAGCTCACAGGGCTTAGTTGAATCAAGCCAGAGTATTCCTAGGTGACAGTCTGACTCTGCAAATGCCAGCAGTATTATTCTCCAGAAAAAAGCTGAAGCAAAGTTCTTTAGAGTCATCCAAGTTTTCAGTGTTGCTCAAAGCTGGGAAGCACATCCCAGAATATCTATCGACTGCCTTAGGGTCACAGTTTCCTACAAGGAACCATGAATTTCCCGCATTGGATTACTCCATGTAGCTGTAGGTGGGTGATCAATCCACCCTCTTCCTTTTGCTTTTTCAGAGATTCATGGATGTATCTGCACCCAGCAGCTTTACCCCGACTCACCCCATAACTTCACAATGACCCTTCACCTCTCTGCATTGTACCTGCAAGTATTACTATTAATGCACTCGCAGAGCTGGTGGGAAACTTAATTAACATATGTAAAAAAAAAAAATATACTCTGAGGTCTCCAAAACCAGGTACTTCAGATATAAAAGTGTGAAATGAAATTATCTTCAAATAGAAAATTTGAAAGTGCCAGTGGAAGCAGACACCTAAGACCTTAAGTGTTTATGCAGCTTTATGTATTGTTATTTCTTCAGTAAGACTGCCACAGAAATGGCAGGGGTACGGGAAGAAAGTATGTTAGCACTTAGAGCCTACTCGTAAATGCATTAAGTGCAACTATTTTACTGAGAAAAAAAATCAGAAGGAGAGTAAAGTCCCTTCTCCTGGGGAGCTAATCTCAATTACTGCTCACAATCATGCTTCAGCTGAAGAAAACCCTGCATAACTCCCATGCTGTATGCGATCTGGCAGTTGTGTGCATTTGCTACTTCAAAGACACTAATGTAATGAATGAGAATAGACTTTTTCCTTACAAAAAGGGAAAAAAGTGATCGTGCAAGAAAAAAAAAATTCTTAAAAAAGGCCTTCCATTAAAAACTCTATTTATTGAAACACCTTCCCACTTCCGCAGGGATTACAATCCCTAGAAGTAAATTGCCAGGACACAGATGTAATTTCTGTAGTCAAAATGGAGACACAAATGTTTAGTTGGGTTTGTTTATATGTTTACCCCAAACTCATAACCAGTTTTTGCAATTAAATGCAGGAAGGGGTTCTTTGCCAGCCCTGTACACAATGCTGCAACTGTCGGGGCAATGTGGAACAAAGGCTGCCTTATTTCCCTGCTTTCCCTGGTTATTGGAATATCTGCGCTTGGGTAGCTATAATTAGGTTGCAACTCAGTCAAGTGGGATTTTGAAGCTTGCTTTTTCTTGAAGCAGTAAATGCCGTTGCACAGTGTGGGCACCAATAAACACTTTCCCCGTTTTGCAGAATGCAAGAGGTGAAATTGGGGAAAAACGTTGCACTGTGCTACTTGAAACCCCTTCAAGTGGCTCTGCACGATATGAGGAGGCATTTTCAGCCAAAAGAAGTTGTTAGCTCACAAGTTAGTTGTCAGAAAGATAAAAGCTTCCTATACGTGGATAACAGCAACATGAGCTGGTTTTGAAAACATCATAGGTTTCTGGTAATTAATTATATTTTGAAGATGTTTCATTTTTGCCCCTCAAGGAAACTTGAGGGCCTGTTAGTCCCTCTCTTCTCCTGAGCATCCCGTGTGTTTTAAAACACACACTTAATTCCACAGAGAATTAACAATTCTGAAGACTTTGCAGTGATGTAAGCACTCTAAAGCTCCCTGCAACAAGACCTCACCCAGTGTGGGAATTCAAGCTCTTCACTCCCCCCAGCCCAACCCTTGTGGTTCCAAGGTGGGAAATGTGGTCACTGTGGTGGGTGTATGGTCACTGCGGTGGGTGTGTGGTCATTGTGGAGGGTGTGTGGTCACTGTGGAGGGTGTGTGGTCACTGTGGAGGGTGTGTGGTCACTGTGGTGGGTGTGTGGTCACTGTGGAGGGTGTGTGGTCACTGTGCTGGGTATGTGGTCACTGTGGAGGGTGTGTGGTCACTGTGGTGGGTGTGTGGTCACTGTGGTGGGTGTGTGGTCACTGTGGAGGGTGGGTGGTCACTGTGGTGGGTTCTGGCCATGCTGACGCCCACCTGGCCCTGCAGTACCACTGAACACAGAGCAGGGTTATAAACGCTATCTAATAAATTGGAGGGCTGGAGAACAGTAGGAGAGAGGGGAGCAGATTCTCACATCATCAGGAGGGAAATAGACTTTTAAAAAGCCAGTTGTGTCTGTGCACAACAATGAAGCTTTATGTCTATATAAACTGACAAGTCAAATTGTACTCCTGGGCCCAATTCTCAACATCAGCGCCATTTGACGGTGATAGCTTGCCTCCTGCCTCTGCAGCCTAATGGCTCTGTCTGCCAGGAAGGGCAGGCAGGATGATTAAAATAAGCATTAACAAAATGGTTTGGTGATTAGCTTCTCCCTCTCTTTTTTTTTTTTTTTTTTTTTTTACATACAGTTTTGGTCTGCCAAAGATTGCTAAAGCCTTTTCTTCATTAGCAGTGTACTTAACAAGTGTAAATTTAAAGTATTCATTTTCTTAAGGCCAAGGATTAAAGCAATTAAGGAAAACTGCTACAACCTAGCACTCAAGTCAATCCTTAACATGGGAAAGAAACAATGGTGCTTAACATATTTAAACAAAACTAAATTGTGTATAATTATCCTGACACTCTGTCAAACTAAATTTTCACTCTGTTGCAATGATTTGCTAAAATCTTCTCCCTGAAATTGAAGTAAACATTTCGTTTCCCAGCATGGGAACAGCTCCGGGGTCTCACTGGACTACACTCGGGGCAAAATCATTACAACAAAAGCTAATGTCCACTCTCATTCTGTACTCATTTTACCATCAGCCTTCTTCCTGATACCGAATGGGCTTAGTCCCTCACCACATCTGCCCACAGGAGGTCTGAGCCCTCCCAATCCCAGGAACTGGCCGGTGAACTTGCATCATCGGGGCTCAAAAGAGAAGAAAATAATTTTGAGCAAATGCCTCTAGAAAGGGAAGCCACATCCCTGCAGTATTTAACCTAAAATAGTTCTGTACCTTTGCCTCTTATGCACATTAAGTCCTTCTTAACATATGGCAATGATGGTACAGAACAGGGTCTGATCTATCTTTGGCAATGAATTTTTTAGCTACTGTTTTAAATGCATGAAACTGAGACTTGCCTATGATAAACTCTGTAGCATTTTTGCCAGACCACAAGCTGTAATGTAAAGTGTTGTCTTCTACAGAAAGAGGTGAGGTGTTAACTGTGAAACCACAGCGAGCTGGTAACAGAAAAGTGTCAACTCTGGAGCCTCAAGAATGGCAATTTATATTTCAATGTTGTTAACTGTTTCACTGATGATTGTTGTCGCAGAAATACTGAGCAAAGACATGACATAATCAGATCTTGCTCAAAGATGTAGATGCTCAAATCCCATTCATTTCTGCAGAAAATAGAAGGTCTGCAAGTTCCCACAAACGCTAAGTTTATGAATAAAACCCACACAGCTGTAGCATTGTGCTGGCTGTGGCTGGGATAGAGTTCATTTTCTTCACAGTAGCTGGTATGGGGCCGTGTTTTGGATTTGTGCTGAAAACAGTGTTGATAACACAGGGATGTTTTGGTGACTCTGGGCAGGGCTTACACAGAGCCAAGGCCTTTTCTGCTCCTCACCCCACCCCACCCGTGAGGAGCCTGGGGGGGGCACAAGGAGCCGGGAGGGGACACAGCCGGGACAGCTGACCCCGACTGACCCAGGGGTACCCCAGACCGTGTGGTGTCACGCTCAGCTCACAGAGCTGGGAGAAGAGGGAGGAAGGGGGGGACATTCGGGGCGATGGCGTATGTCTGCCCAAGTCACTGCTACGTGTGACGGAGCCCGGCTGTGCTGGGGATGGCTGAGCCCTGCCTGCCCGGGGGAAGGGGGAAGGAATTCCTTGTTTTGCTTTGCTTGTGTGCGCAGTTTTTGCTTTACCTATTAAACCGTCTTTATCTCAACCTAGGAGTTTTCTCACTTTTACTCTTCCAATTTCTCCCCCATTCGGGGGGGTGTGAGGGTGTAAGCTAGCGGCTGGGTGGTGCTTAGTTGCCACCGGGGTTAAACCACGACAAACATGCTACAACAGAAGATGTAAAAATGCATCATTATTCTTCGTCTTAGAGGGGACCAAAAGAAATACTCCATGTGCTTCTGAGCCCTCCAGTCTGTCCATATGTGTATGCCTATAACTGTATCCCCATAAAGTGTATGACTATATATATGCAAATGTATAAACACCTGTTTATCAAAAAATAAGTATTTTTCTTCAGACTTTATAATTTTCACTTTTATTTTAATCAACAATTTCATATTTAAAAGTGCCTAAATAAGAGGTTTGGTGATTTTGTTTCAACTTAAACTGTCAGCATGTCATTTTGGTTTCTGAAAACCATATTCAGCTCTCTGTTTTCCATTTTAGGCTTATTGGCAGTTTTTTCTAAATCTCTTTCAGTTCAGCTTCCTTTTATGCTTTTATTTCCCCAGAAGGAGAAAAAAAAAAAAAAAAAAAAAAAAAAAAAAAAAAAGAAAAACAGTGGGCAAATATATAAAGGAAAAAGAAAGCAAGAAAGCATGCTTTTTATTTTTCCCCCACAAAACAAACAAAACCAGAATACAAGCACATATCTAGAAAGCTTATTTCTCATATCTATATATTCTTTCACTCTTTTGACTCAAAAAATAAATTAACTTGACCTTGCAGGTATTAGTAAACCCATACCATCAGACTTGTATTTACTTCCCAACCAGGAAGAACACTTGGCTCCATTAATATACCTTCACCTTCAATTACAGAAGTCATATTTAGGAAGTGACAGATAGCATCTCATCCGAATCACTGAAGCTGCTGATTCAGTGCTGGGTGAGCCGATGAACCTGCCAGCAACAACCAGTTCAGATGGTGTTTCCTATGAGATGATCACCTCCTAGGTACCTGGTACTTGAACTTCCAATGGACAAAGCTGATCCTTTAGAGTACAGTGATCCACATTTGCAAGACAGATGATAAAGGAACTGCCCCAAATTACAGGGTACAAAGAGCTCTTTTCTTGTGGGATCACAAGCTAAACCCACAGCATCTTTACATAGCTGCGTGTGGGTCAGAAGTTTGGACCACTGTGAGCCACTGGTCACATCAGAACCAGTCCTATGGCTTGAGCAGAGACTCTCCAAATCCTTGCTATTGGCAGAACAAGCTGCTGAAGTCATCTGTTGTGCAGTCCATTGGATTTCACTGTGATTTGGTTTGTGGGTTAGCAACTAGCTGCTCCCATATCCTGAACCTTAAACAGAATGCAAGGGAGTATTTAATTTTAAGTTTATGGCAACATTTTCATTCAGAGAAGAAAAATCTCTCTTTGGAAAATGCCAACTCCCTGATAGGTTTGTTTACTTTCCATCTCATCAGTTCCAAAAAGCCAGGTATCTAGGATACTAATGGGGCATGTTCTCCCCACCAGCATGAATTCAGTTTACACTGTGCATCAAAGGATAAGCAGAGGTCTGGAGACAGATTTACCTCGGGGAATGGGAATACACAAGAAGCACCTGAGCAGCTAAGCAAGTCCAAGCACTGACAGAGTAAACGGGCCTGAGAGACCATATTCGCTTTAATCCCCTTATCAGCAACTTGTCTTTGGTTGGAGGCTCTTCATCACTAAGTCGCTTGCCAATGAACTACCATCAAGGACACGAAAGAACAAACACTCCATGAGCTAAACGCAGTAAACATCCTACAGAAGGGGCCAAGAGATCTTTTGTAATGGTCACAATAATTTGTCTCTGTTATATTATAGACTAAATGTAAGTGATTTCTGGAAGCCGGCGTTTTTTACCTATGAGGAAAACGACTGTAGAAACCTTGAGGCAGGAAAGGGTAAGGAGCAGCAAGAGCAGTGATGGAATGCAGAGAGACAGCTGGGCTAGAGGGCATCGAGACTACACGGTGATATGTAAAATGCCGAATGTACATTACCTTCCAGACAAATCCTAGGTGTAAAGGGCATGTGTGTGATCATGAGGGATGGATGCCTTAATGGGAATCCTTCTAACCACTTCTAATTTGTTCTTATAGTTGATCTGATTCCACTTCGCTAGATCCAATGGAAGATATCAGTGAATGAAATGACTTTTAATCAGATCTGATTATGATATCCTGCTATCTTAAACTAAGTGCAGCAATGTATGCAGCATACAGGAATGTCTCAGAGATTTCAGGTATCAAAATAAGAAATTCCTCACAGGATAGGAAAGGGCAAAAAATATCATAAACAGTGGGGTTTCCATCTAGGGAGATATATGTGATGATAGGATGTCTCCCACTACTCCTGCTGGGCCTTACTGACAGATTTGTCACAAAATTGGGCACAAAAAAGAACGTTGCAGGGCATGCCAGCAGTCTCCAGGGGGTTTCAAATCATAATCAGATAAGTTATGGTCCAGAAAACAAATCATCCTGTTTAACTCAAAAAGGAAATTTGTTTGATGGGGAAAAAAAAAATAATTGTTTCAGGTCAACTCAAAATTACTTTGTGTCTTTCAGCTACCAAATCCAAAACATAATTATGTGCACAGTTCTAGCTTCTGCTGCAATACTCTCAGTTGGAAATATTCATGCACAGTTAATCTGACTTGCCCTGCTGGAGTCGCTATAATATCACAAGACTTGTGAAGCAACTGGGAAAGGCTTATGCTCCTTGGCTAGCAAAACCTCCTCTGATGCTCTCAGTCAGAAAAAGCAACATTGGCAAGACCAGGATAAAATCCACAGCCTACTGGGAAGAATTTATTTGCTGCCGCATCAGAAGAAGATAGGGAAATAAACTTGTATCTGGGAAAAACAGCTTTTTTGGAAAAAAAAAAAAAAAAATAATATATATATATACACGAATTTAGATTCTGTGCTACTTCCCTCCCTTTCCATGGGTTTACTCATGCAAGGTGCAGAGAAAGCAGAGTCTGGCCCCAAGGGAGTTCAGATGCAGCAGACTGATCTACCAGCAGGCTACAATATGTTCCCAGAAGGTGCAATATAATTCTGAGGCCAAGGAACAGCCTATTAGCTCTGCATGCCATTAATTTTCATGAATAGTTCAATCCAGTGCTCACAGAAGCTGTTGGGCATCTTTCCATTTCATCTAGCAGGACCTGGATTAGGGCTTATTTATCTTTTCATTATATACCTTATCTTTAAGTAGGAAGCAGCCCCAACAGTTCAGTGCAGCTGTGCATGTTTCGAGCCCTGCACCAGGCTCTGTGCCCAGCAGCACGGGAGATGCTGTCTGCAGGTCGGAGTGAAGGCATGTCACAGTCAAAGCCACTCATACAGAATTAAACTTCAGGCTTGTTTAACTAAACTTCTGAATTCACCACGGTTTCTCTGTTTTGCCAGTCTGAAGAAGCAGCCCAGCAGGTTCTTTAGTCACATGCCAAAATGCCTCCTTCATCCTCCCTGGAACTGGAAATGATTACTAATAGGTATTCTTGCTGAAATGATTTAACATAATGTGTTGAATGAGATCACTAAGTCAAAATATCTTTTCCTAAGTGACTCCTTCACTGCTTGCCTGAATGCCAGAGGGGAAGGAGGACAGCATGAAGCAAATTCTTTTGCTGGATTCTGGGTTTTACAAAATCTTTTAAGTTACTGAACAATTCACATTAAGAAGTTTCACCCAGGCTCATTACAAGAGGTCCATGATGAAGGTCTGGCAGGCAGCCAGGGGATGGAGACACAGGGGTTTGGGTTAACCTCTCTCGTTCATGTTTCCTCCTTTTACAGTATTTTCAGTGCTCTCCAGTCTAGGCTGGGAACTTGACAGGCGAGGAAATGAGTCGGGCACGAAAGCAAAGCTGGGGAAGGGACGGGCACTCTTTGCCCTGCACACATTGCCCTGGATGTGCATCGCCACTGCAGCTGCATCTGTTACAGCAGGCTGCAACCACCCAGCGAAACACACAATTTGGGGAGGAACAGGGGTGTGAACCACAAACCACATCACTGTAGGGCAGGAATGCTCAGGGTTTCACTGAAAGGCCAGGCTGCCCTTACCCATCTGAGTCTGTCAGCCTCAAAATTAACTTACTGAGGTCAGTACTCATAACAGCGGTATTGAGGACTTTTGATTCAGTCTTCCTTTCTGAGAAAGCTCCATATTCTCTGGCCCAGTACGGCTATTACCTGCCAGCCTAAAGGATGATGAATGTTATTTATATTGCAGTAATGGCTAACCACTCAGTGGAGACCAGGGACAGGCTGTGCTATGGACTTTTCAAACTCACACTGAATGAGGACTGCCCACAGATGGCTGAGTGTATGAAACTGCTGAGACATTTCAGGATAATGCTCTTGAACACCTTGGACACGATGACCTCCAACAACTCTGCAGTACTTGTGCTGACTGTAACAACACAGGGTGCTGTCCTACAATAAAGATGTTCATTCATACCAAATTCTTATCTTAGTTACTGTGACATGCCCTTACAATAGCAGTTGCTTGATACGAAGGCCTTTACGTTCCTTGATTAATAAATGTAAAAATATTAATCTATTTCAAACTGAACAGAAAACATAGAGGAATAAAGAGGTATTCTAACAAAACGTTTTCCTAATATTTAGCTGCTATAGTTTTGCTGTCCAAGAAATAAAGTGAATCAGTGAATAAAGACTACCCAAGAAAAGTAATGCAGGAATAGTAAAACATGATCCTATAAAAAACCCTGTAAGACTAATTTAACTCTGACATGTGAACACCTGCAGGATTAAGCTTCACATAATTGAAGAAAAATGTAAGAACTGAAAAACTATGCCTTTAGCTTTCCACTACACTGAGACCAGAGTGTGGATAGCTAATACTTCCTGGGAAATACCCTCCCAAAAAATAGCCCTGCAAAGACGCAGAGGAAATACTTTTAAAACATTCAAAGCAGATTTTTTTTTTAATTATTAATCATTCTCTCTGTACCTTAGAAAAATCAGTGACTTCTTTCATATGCACTGAGGTACAGAATCCTAAAATATTAAGTGACACATTCCACCAAGAAATGCCTTAGAGAAGATGCGGTGAAATAGGTGTCAGCCCCTCTTTGATCCCTTCTACAATTAATGTTCCAGTATTGAGGTTCTAAATATATACCCAGAAATCAGCTGACAGTAGTATCCATCAGCAACCTTATTAAAAACCAAGTGGCAAAGATACACCTTACCTTTAAGTATATTCTTTACACTTAAAAGTTGCTTTAGATGAGGCTATGTTAGAGCTTCACAGCCAAAAGACTGAAAATACCAGAGCCCAGCAAACACACTAAGCAGGGATCAACCTGATATGCTTTCTTTCTGTCTTTTCAATCAGATGAGTGGTCACTCCCAAACCAAATGGGAGAAATAAAGCACATGGTAAGAGACTGCAAGTACTTTCTAGCTGTCTTAACTCTAGAAGTCTCCTAAGAGGACGGATGTCTCAACATCTGGACATTCCTTTCACTGTCAAACACTCACAGAGCAATGGGATTTGTCAGCAATCTGCTGAGCATATACAGATGACAACTGCAGAGCCTGGAGAGCTCCAAGGCATTTACAGATAGATAGGGGTTTGCAAGAGATGCGTTGAACCAGAGCTGAGATCCAGAATCGGTGAAAATCACACCCAGTAGCTGTAAAACCTTTAGCTGCAGTAGTTAAACCAGTCACCACAATATGCAAAATTTAGCCTGAGTGTGCTTTACAATTACACAAATTGTTTAAGGAGGCTGACCAGCCTCCACATCACATACTACAAGGAAAAGGCTGTTGGGATGGTTTTGAAAGGTGGTCTTTGCTGCCTAAACTACAACTCCATCTATCACTCAAATACATGGGAACAAAGCATTGTTTATAAACAGGTTGTGGACTGTCCTAAGTAAATTTCATGGACGATGGATTTAAAGCTCTTTGCAGCACCTACATCTCACCTAATGGTACTCTATCCCTCATAGGTTTTCAGCCTGTTGCCCCACCATGATCTACATATCTTCCTAAATTCCTTTTAAAAGATCTTCCTGACAAAGGGATTTGTCTAGTTGGTACAACACAGAGATGCATTATATCAAAAGATTTTTGCCTTACTGACATAAACTCCAAATGATTTCCAAAGTCAACTGTATTTTCAATAATTTGTCTATTTTGTATTTTCCAAAATAGGTTTATCCACTTATGATAGCATACTGCTTAAAACCCTCCATCCTCCATCCAGAAATAGAACTTTGCATCAAACATTTTATAGCATCAAATGTGGGGTTTTTCCCCTTAGCATCTGAAAAAAAAAATGAAATCGTTGTTCAGCTACAGTCTGTACAAAAGCATAAGTTAGTTCTGTGGTATTCAAGAATAGCTGGGTAGACTCTGAGGCTATACATTCTTCTGCTACACATTATCACATCCATATCTAATTATTTTTGCTTCCTATGTCTGCTAAAAGCAACACCTACAATTGCCATAATTGAAAATTACAAGATAAAAATATTTTTCACCAATTTGTCAGCCTTTTGCATTTAACAACATTAAGTGTATACCCTAGTTCATTAACAGAGTTTTGCCTGTTTGTATTTACGTATAACAAGAGAGAAATAAATGTGTTAAAAGAAGGAAATGAAATTGTAAATATGACAGAAATGGAAACAGTGTTTGTGGGTTGGTGCAGCACCTAAAACTACTTAACATATTTGAAAAGGGAAAAATCATAGAATCATTTAGGTTGGAAAAGACCTTTAAGATCATCGAGTCCAATCGTGAAGCTAGCATTACCAAGTCCACCACTAAACCATGTCCCTAAGTGCCACACCTACACATCTTTTAAATACCTCCACGGACAGTGACTCAACTCTTCCCTGGGCAGCCTGTTCCAATAAACCCCTTGGTGTTAACTTTCAAGTTGCCTCACTTAACTACAGCAGCGTATAAGATGGCCTGCATGGATTTTCATTTCATCTTGCTCAACGGTGTCGTTAGGAGGTTTTACCCTTATTAGTGAGGTTCTCAGTCTCTACACTTCATGTAACTGGTCAATAATAAATGTTTTTCACCACTTTTGCATATTTAAGTCATTAGTAAACTTTAAAATGAACTACCTTTTTTTTTTTTTTTTTTTTTTTTTGTCATCATGTATATATCACAAATGAAAAAAATACAAAAGCAGAAAACGTCATTAATTCTCCTTCAAGCAGGTGGTATTGCAGTAGCATCGAACAAGTTTATATTAATTACTTTCAGAAAGAGATGTCAGATTTGAGATAGAGGATCCTACCACACCCGCTAAAAACCATCCGTAAATCTAACAATAGTGAGATTTTTTTTTCATTAACTCATTGTGACAACTGTCAAGCTGGGGAAAACTTCTTTTTAATGCGAGTATAATTGTTCATTTAAACAAAAGCCAGTAAATCAGTCACACTGAAACAGCTAATGTGCCCAGCTTTGCTGTACACTCTGCACACATGCATATATTACATCTATATGCATAGTTGCTCTTTAATTTCATCTTTGGGGCTACAATGTGATTGTCCAGAGCCCGAGCAGAGTCCTACAAAAAGCAGGACAGAAGGCAATTTGCGATTGAGTTGTAATGAGCCGCCTGTGTTTTCCTTTGTTGGAAAAGGCAGGTTTGGCACCTCAGGCTAGCAGTTGGGTTGGACCTGCTCCTTGCATGCCAGGCTAACCATGTGGTCACTCTTTTTCCCTGTGCCCTCAAAATAAGAGGATATAACTATTGGTAGAGATGTCACCTCGTTCTGTGTGCGGTGACAGACTGAGGCACCAAAGATGTCTCCCTCGAGACACTGTGTGACCACAGCTTGACCCAAAGCTCACAAGGAAATCCCAGTATAGGTCTTGGTGCTATCACAGGGTCTTCGCACCCAGTGAAGATGCAGAGATCCCATTAACCACCTCCACTCAGGGCAGGTCGTGTATCATTAAGGTGATTTTCTAACAGCAAAACCAACTCTGAACAACAAATGGATTTCAGACCTTACCTCCTCGTAGACATCGTCATTCCTGCTGAAGTCTCCGGCCCGCCTTGGAAGGACATGGACATGAACGTGCTGAAAATGTGAAACAAAATAATGGTGATTATCAAGCTCATGATTTTCTTTTCTGGATTGTAAGCATTATTCTCAACACATACAAGTAACCATGCACGGGCTCCCACAGCATTATTTTCAGAGGAAAATATATTAACCTGTTCTATAACTGTATCTCAACTCTTTGGAGAATATAAAAGATGAAAAACATGAGAGAGCAGCTCTGCTGTATTATATGAGCTTCAGAGTGAAATGCCTGGAACTTTAGGGGCTCTGCGGAATTATTCATAGTTGTCAGTCAGAGATGTATTTAGCCACAGCTTTGAAAAGACAATGTACCTTGGAGCTGCATGTTGTGACTTCAAAATTGACAAGAATAAGAAGGTGCCTGTGATGGGACATGGCTGTAGCAGGCGTGGGCAGCCCCAGGCTCAGTGCTGCGTTGCACAGGCCGGGGCATAGAGGAACTGATGGTACACAACGGAGACCATGCAGGTAGAAAGGCTGTCAGAAAAGGACACTCACCAGGCTGTACAGAACGGATAATACAATGTCTTTCACAGGGCTAAAAAGACTTTGATGTTTTGCTTTTCCTCCCAGGAGGTTGTAGCCCAAACAGACTGAAGCCCCCAGCGGTATGAGGTGCCTGCTGGGGGCACATGCCCACAGGGACATGGGCTCCAGTGCACCAAGTGGTCCCAAACATGCAAGGCACAAGAATTATGAGCCCAGTTTCACAGAGCCTGAAGCAGAAGTGTCACCCTCCCGATGGTTGGGCCATCGCTCGGCGGGTAGCACTGCTGAGGACCATAAGCTGCAGGGGGACCTTTGGGCTACCTGGCATAGGAGGGAGTGACGAGCAATGTATTTCTGTCACAAATGCTGATGAGATATGTGGAAAAGGAACAAAAATGTGGGCAAGAAAGCAGGTATATGACTTGCCACATTGTCAACATGATGTTGTATTATTACTGTTTGTTTTTGGGTTTTTTTTTTTTTTCTATTAAGAGACTGACAGTCTCTTCATACCGCATAGGAACAGTAATTCAAGATTCTCAAGACTCAAACTCTACTAGGAAATCAAATGTTCATCTATCTGCTTTTCTGCAGTGAGTTCAGCTACAACATTGCAAAGCATTCTTTTATCTTTTCCCTTTTCTCCTTCACTCTCTTTCGAGAAAAACCCCACAACTGAGAATGATTCTTCAGGAAAAAAATCCAAACAAACAGCTCGTTGAGGAGAGGCAGAAAATGATCTGAGTGACAGATGACATTTATGCATCTCCAGATCTTTTCAGATGGTGCCTAAATCCTTTCAAACCAAAAAAAGACTGCATCACTATGCTTTACATAGTGTTTAGAGAGCTTGCACCTAACTCAATTTGATGAGGTGGAAATCAGCTGAAATTCATGCACCTCGTTGAAACATTCTCAAAATGTCTATAATGAAATCCAAAATCCAAAAGAATTTTCTTAGGCTATTTGTAAGAAAATTCAAACACACCTATATTGTGTTAGCTTCAATCCATAATAACATTTGCTTAGTGAATAAAATGAAATCACAAGGATGTTTCAGTTAATGAAATATGCCGAATACCACTTTTTTTTTTTTTTCCCCACAGCTTACCCTAGAAAAAACAAATATGTGATTGCTTATTCTTACTATTATCCACAGCTTTCAGTGTATTCAGCCTAGAGATGAGGCTGATTCTTGAGGGTTAAAAACTGTGTTTTTGAGTAATACATCAGTGATAGTGTTCTGATAGTGTATTATACTAATATATCATGAGAGCGATAGTGCTCTTGTGATGTATTAGTGCAATGTATCATCTGAACATCACTGCTCTCATGATTTATTGCTCAAAATCACAAGGCAAGTTTAAAGATGGTCTTCAGTAGCCTTAGGCCTGAAATTTCGCTTTAGGACAAAGGAAGACTTTCAAGAAAAATAAAAGTGAAGATTAAAGTTAGCAGTGGTACTGTAAAATTTCACTAGTGTGGCACACCGGTGCTTCTCATCAGATTTTAAATTTACTCATAGAGAATAATATGCCAGGCAGTTTCTTTCTTTTCTGCTACAAGGGGTGATAGTTTTGCTACAAATGTCCGTTTTCAGGAATTTTTCCTGATGATATATATAAAGCCTAATATCAGCTATCAACAACCATATTCCCCCAAAGGTCAGCCACCTTTAAGAGCAGTTTTTATTGCTGTGCTGTTCCAGGATGCACACAGGAGAAGATGTGTATACCCACAACAGACAATTTGGAATATCAGAAAGCATGCAGGGATGTAGTCCAACGCTCAGTGCAGAGATGCTGCACTGCAGATGCACAGACCAGCACAGCAGGTAATGAATGAGCCTAATGTGATCTACGCAAAATGAGCTCTTGCATTCAGCATGAAAGAAATGAAGGAAAAGTGTTTATGACAGCATATGGGCCACTTGGCATCAGTGGGGACATCCTCAAGAGTTGTTCACCTTTACTACATGCATTATGTTCTCACACAATGCCAGGCTGCATAGCAAAATCTCTCAGCAGTGTCAGAAAACAAATGAGTATTTCCAAGGTTTGATACATCCTGATTATTTTTTTTTTTTTTTTTTTTAAATTCTGTGCATGGAACATAAATGAAAAAAATCTGGATTCTCCCTACTGTTTGGGTAATAGAAATGAACAGGAGCGGCAATAGTGTCTCAAGTAATTTCCTTCTCTTCAGCTTTACCACAAAACCCTGGGAAATACAAACAGCACAGAGCAGTGGCTACCACATAGTGAGAAACACCAAACAAGGGGATTTCACACCTTCTCTAATCTGCCTCTCAGTTTTTGGCCTTCCCAACTCAGGGACGCTGACATTTGGATTCATTAGGAGTTCTTTAATTGATCATTTTTGCTCCTTAGTGCTATTTGTTATTGCTAAAGCCTCAATCCACCAAGGCACTTAAGCACCAGCTCTATTTCCAACCTGTGAATTGGTTCAGTGGGAGTATTTGCATCCTGGATATTATGTATATGTCTCAGTGTTTTGTGTCTGCTGATGGCTACAGGGAGTTCTCCCCAACTGGAGGTAGCAGAAATAACTTCAAGGTGCCTGCAAACTAAAGTTGCTTCTTTCCATTTTGTTTTCCAGGCAAGACAAAAACCTGCACATCCAAAAAAGACATTCGCAGTTGACTGAAATGTGTCAGTAGATACAAACAAAACATTTGGCTGTGTTTTTCTAAACCAAAAAAACCCAGATTTAGGCAAATCTTCCTTCAAAACACTGCTTGGAGACAAAAAATCCAAACATTCTGTATACAAAATGTCAAAATAAAGCGTTTCAACTTTTTCCCCAGTTAGTGTGGGTATCCTCATGTCTGGCGGGTGGCAGACAGCCCCAACACATTCCAGCAGGCTGTATTCAATCGCTGTTGACTGTATTTTTTTTTCCCCCTAAAAAATTGCTTTCCCCTCATTTTGCATTATTTTGATTAATAAGGAAGAAAAGCAACATACAACAGCTGAGACATTTACATTAACGGACCGATCAATATCGCCCACATCAGGGTAGAAGAAATGCAGACACACGCTTACATTGCTTAGACTGTTAGCTACCATTTCCTCGTCCTGTCAGACACTGATGAGGAAATCTGTGCACGATCACAGGAGAGGGGGGCACACTGGACACGACAATATGAGGATGCAGCAATATGCCCCCAGGTAGGGGACACCGTGTGGGTCAAATATCCCTGAGCCTCACCAGTTGCTTCTGATACTGGGGACAAAATTTCCTGCCAGGGATATATGGGGCAGCAGTAGCCAGAAGGAGGCTGTGGGAGATTAATTTTATAGCATCTTCAAAATAAAAAAATTATTAGGCTGACAGTTTTCTAAGGCTGGGACTGTAGCTTGCACCGTTTTCACAGTGGCTACCACATTATAAATGAAATCTCAGTTTGAGAACTGCCTAATTTATCAAGAATTATCAAGTGATGCAAAATCACTCTTAAGAGAAGCTTTTCCAAGGCCTTTAAACCCAGAATGGCCAGAGAATTAGAAAACATAGTACAAGGAACAAATCTGTAGTGCCAGGGGGAAATCCAGAGCCAGAGCTAGCACGTGCCATCTCTGACCTCCCACGGCAGCGACGGGATCTTCTGCTTGAGCCCCGCAGCATTCCCAGCACAACTGTGGGAGCGTGGCGCTGCCGATGGGCACCCCGGAGCACGCTCATCCCACCACTGCTGAAATTTGGCAGCAGCACAGGCATTTGTGGGAATTATAGATCTAAAATCAATTCCCAGTGAACCAGGACTGCAAAATGCTCACAAACGTCTTAGCCAAAAAACCTGGAGCCCGTTTTGTTGGAAAAACACCCATTCAGGCCAGGTGAGTTTTGCTTCAGCACTCAAGGCTATGCAGAGAGCAATGTTCCTAGTTATGGCTGGTTTAATATACTGAATTATGGTCAAATAACCAATGTGTCACCACTGCACTCAATGTAAAACAAAAATACTAAGTCAAAAATAGACACTGAAAGAGATTTCTTGGGTAGACCAGAATAGTGAAGAGCAGATGACCCTGCCACATACCACTGGGGAGGACATGGATGTTGCCTGCAATAATTCATGAACATTATGTTTTGTTCACTCAGCTGCTGTGCTGGTTAGCAGAGCAACAAAGCTCAGCTTCCAACAGAAAGGGAGATAATAGCCTGTAAAAGAGCTCCTCAGCATGCACCCAGGGTCTATTAGTAATAAATGTTGCTATAGGATGAATACATAAAGACTGGCAACAGGTCACACAACCTTGTGGGCAGGGGGCCTGCCAAAAAGTTGGCAGGGGAAGCGCTGCTCCCCCCACACTTGCAAAAGCAGTACGTGGCTGAGCTGTGCCTTCATGCAGCGAAACCAGATGCCTTTCAGCAGCTTAATCCTTTCCCTCATTACTTTTCATTCTTGCTACAGAAATAAAGATTTAACTTTGTGGCCTTCCATGGTCTCATGGTGCATCAAGATTGGGAAAGGCTGTGATGTGGGGCACGGAGGGACATCAAGGCCAGGAAGAGTAAACCCCAATGTCCCTGCTGCGGTTGTGTTCAGGCAGAAGGAAGGGCAGGAAGGGCATCAGTGGC
This sequence comes from Athene cunicularia, assembly GCF_003259725.1. Taxonomy (NCBI): domain Eukaryota; kingdom Metazoa; phylum Chordata; class Aves; order Strigiformes; family Strigidae; genus Athene; species Athene cunicularia. The sequence continues at coordinate 4,154,812 of NW_020799116.1, forward strand.
TGCAAGTAGCAAGACTCGCTGGCCAGGAGACCCCCACCAGCCACTTTGCTGGGAAAAAGGATGGTGGTTTGCAGATAAGACCTTGCTTGCTGCAAAGTCCTCTGTCCGTTACAGAGACATGGGCTTCTTACAGGAGGCTGTGATAATGCTTCTTCTAAACAACCAGATTAACTGTAGAAATTCCAACTAATAACCATTCTCCAAGTAAGACTGTTAGTGGGTGATAAAGAAAATCAACCATAATACTGAGATAGCCACATGAAAAATAGGGTAATTTTGTCCTCTCTGTAAACTGGGCTTCCATGGAGCCCTTGTTTGCTATTGTTGATTAACTGCTCAATTATCCCTGTTACAAAATTATTCCGTGGAAAGCCCTGCCTGTATATCCACAGCTCATTAACGGAAAGCACTCCCTCTGCTGTCCCCAAAAATGCATTACCCAGACGCTAGCACACTTGGTACAATCCCTCTTTCTGGGCATTAAAGCCAGTTTCTAGGGTTCTTGACTTGCAGACCCTAGCAAAGACATCTTCATGGGATAGCAATTTCTCTTCAGTTAGTATTTATGAATTCTTGACATTTTTTCCTAGTCCTGAATTGGGTTGGGATGGAGAAGCAAATTAAAAAAAATAAAAAGTCCTATCCAACATTAGGAAAAGGCAGAGTTTTGGTCAATAAAAATAATCAGTTTTCACAGCCTTCAAAATTATTGCCAGCATGATTTTTTTTTTTTACATTTCCAGGAGTTATAAATTACACAAAGTAAGATCACTTTAAAAGTCCTAATGTTTCTAAAATATTGAAACATGAAAGAAAACAACTTGAAACAATTCCTTTCCTACAAAAATGCCCCATTTCTAGGAATCAGCAATTTTCTTTCCAGCTTCACTAAAACCTGATGCATGAGGCTGTATAGATGCAGACACTGGGAGCCTTGTCCCCATATGGCAGCTCTGGTATTCTGGTAGCAAGGGCTGCTCCAGACCCAGGAAGGCTGCACCAACTAACTTAACTCTTGTGACACCTTTGCTTTGGCTCTGGTTTATTAAAACACAAAATTGAAGTTTGCTTTTCTACCATCAGGAGAAATGTGAAGATGTGATACAGATGGAAAGGAGTGGCACAGACTGCCAGGCTCAAGAGCAGAATGTGCAGGGGACAGAGGGATGCCTTAGAAGGGAAGGACAGGGAAATCCACATCTACCTCAGAAAGCTCAGGGCAACAGCAGAAAAAACACAAAAGATGCAGGAGAGAATGGACTATAAAAGTCACAGAGATCAGGAAGGGTGGGAGCTACTGACAGAGTGGAGATGGTGGTAGAATTTTTAATGAATCAAAAATGTCATGCAGAAAGAGAACAGAAGAAACTGGAACAAGTCTTGGGAGAGGAGGCCACACAGGCTGTCCACACGTTACCAAGCTGGAGTGTGAGGGCCCTTTCTGGAGACATTTGTGTACATCTGCAGGGCACTGCACTGTACGCATACCCATCGGAGGAAAAAAGAAAGCTTTGCAATCATCCCTACCAACATTTATGCCATGGATTCACCTCTGGAAGAGTGACGCTCATGTACTTTAGAAAGCAACAAAAGTGAGAGAATTTGCAAATGTATCAGAAACCAAACCAAGTGGGGGACTTGCAGCAGAGTACATCTTCAAACATATACATAGAGAAATGTGCAGATTCAGCATCCTCAATAAATAACGCATCTGTCAACTGCTATAAAGTTCTAAAGGAATGAGCTGTGGATGAGCTAGAAAAGGGATGTAGACCTTACAAAAACATGCACAGAACAATTTTTAAACCCACTTGAGATCTGCGGTTATAAATTCCACAGCTGAAGGCAACTTTAGGATTTTCAGGAGAACTCCCAACCCCTCCCCTCCACCTCAAACCCAAGAAAACTGGCACAATAATGAGGGTAATTAGCCTGTTTATTGGAAATGGTGATCCAAATATAATTTGGACATCTCACATGAGATCCTCTGAAAGTCAGCAGATAAATCAACTCAGTGGAAATAAGGATGGGATGGTCCTTCTCAACTGATATTTCTTGACCTCTAACCTGGTCCACAACTCTAGGAATGAGGGTCCACACATGGTGGCAGGAAGGTCAGGCCAAGCACCATCACCAGCTCCTCGCTTGCCATTATTCAGTGCCTATCCCCTCACCAGCATCCACAGCGGACGGGAGGGGCAGACCTGCAGGAGCATCAACCATTACTCTGCATGAATCAACAGAACACAACCTTGGTCCAACCACACACCCTGATGGGGAAACTGCTGTGCCATGTTTTCCGGATTATATGTCAGCAACACTATGATCAGAACACCGTGCGACCTGTACTGCATCTTCTACCCCTTGAATATCAAAGAACTGCAAAACCAACCCAAAACCCTGGCAGCCCCTGCATAAAGTATCACTTCCATTTTACAGATGGGAAGGCTGATGCACAAACCAATGAAGGTGCCTCCAAAGCTGCTCAGGAAGGTGTTGCAGGGTTAGGGACAGCTGGGGAGCACCTGCCTTGAGGTCCTGCACCTTTGCCTTCCCTCAGAGTCACTTTGCCCAGGTGTTTTTGTGCAAATTTGGTGTTGCTGAGATGCAAATGAAAGCGCAATTGCATTTCTCCTCACCTCTGATCTTTAGTTAAGTCTTGATAAATGCATATTGTTTTAACACTTGTGATATGTATAATTAGGGTTCTTTAATTTATGTTTCAATAAAATGTTCTATAATAAACATTTACTGCTCTGTGAATAAACATTTAAATGAAGCTCCTAATGGGGGTTACATGTTTCGAAGCAGTTCATGGCTTTGCTGAAGTCTCTCCCTATACTTAATGAGAGTCATTTCCATAATCTGTGCATTATTGGTTAAGCCTCCCTTTAGGAATATTTTACAAAGTAAAATTCTGTGAAATATTATCAGCCAAAAGAGAAAATGCTAAGAGGATTATCAAATTGTCCTGTTAAAGGGACAGCACAAGCTTTCATTTCCCCCCTGAGATACCAACATTGTAATTATGTAGAATGTGCTTACTAATTATCACACCAGTGTGTTATTACTGGGTTTTTCCCTCAGAGACCCCGTCTAAATGAAAAGGATGGGAGACTCCCGATGGGTCTGATATGAAGGGCAATATAAAGCTAATTTACTTTCTGATATTAATAAGAGTAAGGATCGAACTTCCTCAGGCAAATCTTGTAGATGTAAAGAAAGGTCCAGCTCCCTCAGAGGGAGCCGAGCACTGTTACGTACGAAGTTGGGTACAGCTTCTCCTGCAACACTGGCCCTACAGCCCCACGATTAACACCCAGGGCCTCATCCCCATTTTGCTGAAACTTCCACCCGTTTTCTCACTGACTCCGATGATGGCAGGACTTGGCTGAGATATAAAGTACAGTAAGGTCGAGGGAAAGATCATTGTTGGAATACAGAGGGTTTTCAATTCTCTGGAGTATCCGTAACGATACAAACACCTGTAAGATATTCCTTATATGTGTCTGAGTACACTTGAGGAGAGAATAAAACTGAAATATATCTTTGGTCTACTAGCAGGGAATAAGCATTATAGCAGCAGTGGCCCAGTCCCACTTTAATGTGGGGGGTAGGGAAGGAGATAAATCAGGAATGGATGTGGCAAGCCTTACATACCAGTTACTCTTATTCTGAAAGGGAAATCATCCTGAAAGGGAAATCATCATCTCTAATTCTTGTTGTTATTGCCTTTTAGGCAACTGTTGCAACTTCTTCTAGGATGATAACAAGGTTCCTGCAGAATTAAAATACTGTCTCTGTCTCCTCTTCGTTGATTAAAAATGTGTATTGTGTTTGTGTGGAAAGGTTGGG
>NW_020799116.1:4158716-4275008 GCF_003259725.1 Athene cunicularia
GGGGGGGGGAATACAAGGTCAGCTTCTATGATAAGCTGCCAGAAACTTCCCCCATGTCCAACAGCGCCAACACCAGCAGCTCCAAGTTGGACCCACCACTGGCCAAGGCCGAGCTCATCAGTGACGGTGGGAGCACCTCTGGGATAATGTATTTAAGAAGGGAGAAAAAAAGCTGTGGGAGAGCAATTGCAGCCAGAGAGAGGAGTGAGAACATGTGGGAGCAACAGCTCTGCAGACACCCCGGTCAGTGCAGAAGGAGGGGCAGGAGGTGCTCCAGCGTGGAGCAGAGATTCCCCGGCAGCCCGCGGCGCAGCCCATGGGAGGCAGCTGTGCCCTGCGCCCAGGGGGGGTCACGGAGGAGCAGATTCCACCTGCAGCCCGGGGAGGAGCCCACGCCAGAGCAGGGGGGTGCCCGAAGGAGGCTCTGACCACGCGGAAAGCCACGCAGGCTCCTGGCAGGACCTGTGGCCCCGAGGAGAGGGGAGCCCACACTGGAGCAGGTCATGAAGAACTGAAGCCCATGGGAAGGACTCACATCAGAAAGGTTCATGGAGGACTGTCTCCTGTGGGAGGGACCCCACACTGAGCAGGGAAAGAGGGTGAGAATTCCTCCCTCCTGAGGAGGAAGGAGCAGCAGAGACAATGGTGATGAACTGACCACAATCCCCATTCCCATCCCCCTGTGCTGCTGGGCAGGGAGGAGGTAGAAAAAATCAGGAGCCAAGTTAAGTCTGAGAAGAAGGGAGGTGTGGGGGAAAGATGTTTTTAAGATTTGGTTTTATTTCTCATTATCTGACTCTGAATTGATTGGTAATTTCCCCAAGTCGAGTCTCATTTGCCTACAATGGTAACTGGTGAGTGATCTCTCCCTGTCCTTATCTCCACCCACGAGCCTTTCGATATATTTTCTCTTCCCTGTCCAGCTGAGGGGGGGGAGTGATAGAGCAGCTTTAGTGGGTACCTGGTGTCCAGTCAGGGTTAACCCACCACAGGATGGAAGAGAGGTGCTACTGCAAGGAGAAACAAAGGGTTTCTGATGACAGTAATGTGATCAAGCCTCATAAGTTTCTGCAGGGGATGAAATGCATTCAAGCCACGGTGCTTTCCATCACTGTATCTATCAGTGCTAAGGGAGATTTCCAAGGCTCTGTGTCCATACTGAGGCATTTTATACCCTTAAGGATACATTTCCCAAGAACTAGCAAATATCTCTGTGCATACCTACAGCACTCACAAGATTCTATTTACTTATTTATAATATTAAAATCATATATAGCAGCTATGGGTTCCAAAACACGGTCTGTTTCCCTATTTTTATTGCCGAATGTGCACATTCATTGCTAAGGTTTAGCTGCTTCAGTTAAACCTTTTAAATGTAAATTATTTTCTGTTATAAAAAGCTGATTGTGGGAGTTTTAGTATTTCAAAGATGGTAATTTATGTGACTGGAACAAAATAAAACATTCAACAGAAACAGAATTTTACTTGATCAGAAACACTTTTATGTTTCAGTATAGTTTTCTTTTCATATTTTCCTCCTGCAGCAGTGGCCTCTGTCTTTCAATTAGCTGCAAACAGAAGATCTGAGATAAAACCATAATTTAATGCTATTTGCATATATGTCATCCCGCAAATTCTTCACCTCACACAAAGTATTTTAAAGCTGTCATGAACCAATGTGTGAAATCCCTTATGCAGCTGCTCAGCAGTTCACCCCTCAACAGTCCATTGAAGTCTCTGGGATGAGGGGGAAACAACCCACAGGAGTAAGTCTCCTCCCTTGTCCCCTCAAACCATTTCAGTGACATAACCAGTAGGGGAGCTGAGAATCAAGAAAGCAGATTTTCATCACGGACTGTATGACTGCTGGCCAAATCTATTTTTCTTTGACTTAATTCCTGCACACACTGTTGAATTTGGGATACATAATGATTTTGTGGAAGTAAACAGCCTCCTTGAAAATCAAACCACATAGGTCACCTACAACATCACCCAAAGGGGACTGAAATCCCTGTAACAACTCCTCGGTCTCAAAAGCTATTGGATCAGGCCTTGCAGAACATCATGGTACCAGCACCGAGACAAGTCACCTTTGGAGATTTTGACAACAGCCTATACAAGCTAATATCTTCTCCCAAGCCACCAGTGCAAGAGTACCTTCATTCTTGATTTCCCAAGTAAATAAGATTTTTCTTGCCATCTTTCATAATATGCAGCCCTGCTCCAGTTCCCTTTCTGCTCAAGCCAGAGGCAACAATCTTACTAACTTCAGCTTAAGTCCTTCACGATTTGAAGAAATTTAGCAAGCAAATGTGCTAATAAGGGTGGAGGATATACATTATTATGTCCCCAAACTTCAGAATAAAATAACATGCATTCCCTTGCCACTATACACCCTGTAGTATTTTGAAATCATGTTAGGAAATGTACCAATGTCCCCCTCTCAAACTTTTTTTAACTTCTTAAAGTACTTCTTTTGTAAGCCCTTGCATGGCACGCAACATTTGCACATCTTCCACCTAAGTGTAATGAATGGCTACAAGGCCAACACTGATAAACACACAGAAATGCATCTTCCGTTGACTGTTTGCTAAACCAAGAACTCGATCATCTTAACTTACCAATTTAATTATAGAAATGTATTATTGATTCAATCTTTCTTCATATTCGTGAGCTGTCTAGAGAGAAGAGTGAACTGTTCTGCTTTCACCTTGATAAGCATGAATTACCCTAACTGGAAAAGGAGTTCTTTCAAAATTGTTTAAATCCACAAAATCCTTTCAACCGGGGAACTTTGGTGGATTTGTAATGCACGCTGGCGTTTGCCAGGAACCCAGCTGAAACCACCAGACTCGCTGTCCTGGAGACCTTTCAACAGCAGTTTGTCCAAATGGACTTTGACTGTGACTAGCAGGGCCATATGGGCAGAAGAGTAGCAGAGGTGAACAGTTTGTGATTACGTCCCTAAGTCGTTTAACCTTCAGAATTACGATTCCACACACTCTGCCACCCAACAGGAGGCTGTACAAGCAGGTGAAAAGATAGATGTCTATTCTTAATGACTGTTTAGGAGACTGCTGCGCTCTGGTCTGTGCCCATGTTGGTTCAGTTCATTAATGTAATTAACCAACAATCAATCTTTTTAAATTAGTTACACAAAAACAGCTACTGCCAGATCAACTGACATGAAAGTTAGGTCACGCTGCATTTCTGCACGATTTAACATCCACACTGGAACAGAATATGGGGCATGGAAGCATCAGAAACTGGAGCCAAATTCATTGAAGCCCTACAACTTAATTAAAGTGTGCAAAATCTGTGCAGCTGGCTTGGTCTTATTTGCATGGCCTTCCATGTTTCCAGCTAAACACCTTGGCAATATAAAAAGTGCTCAGAAGACAAAAGAAAGAAAGCAAGCAAGCAGTGCTTCCAGGAAATATCTAGTAGTGAAGGAATTTAAATAATTTTAAACAGTGTAACTTTATGCAGGGCTTGAAACTGGACCTTAACAGCCACTTTCATGATTCACCAGCAACTCCGTTCACAAAATAAAATGAAAACAGAAGGAGCCGAAGTCACTATTAGTGTCTGTTCCCTTTCTTTGGGCTAGGAAAAGACCAGCAAAGCAACCTTGGTTTCCACTGAACACAAAGGTTACCTGTGAAGGGTTACAGCACAGTTTCATCATCAGCCTTGACATTCTGATACGCTGTCCCGGGATCAGAGCTGAGAACAGTTTATAATTCTGGCTCACAACCTGCCTCCCTCTTTCCCACTCCTCTGGGGGTTGGGGAAAGGATTTGGTTGGCCTAAACTTGGTGCAATGTGTTCTCCAGAAGAGCTGGCTGAGGGGTTGCTAAGGTGACCAAATCCTGCCCCTACTTGCCTTCCAGCCCAGTGCTGGAGGGATGAGGAGCAAACAACAGCCTTGCAGAGGCTGGTTTGGACCGAGCAGACCTCACATTATATAGATGTGCCCTGTTTGCACAGGCTGAGAGCTGATCTCAGGGGATGTGGCTCAGTGACCTCTGGGTTGCCGCCTGTGTGGCTCTGCAAGCCTTGGCAAGGCTGGGAGGGGAGGCGCGTGCCCCCGCACTGCCGGCAGGTTAACACGCAGCTCTGCCTGGCGAGCATCTGCGAGCTCGGTGTGGGTGCACTGTCAGCCTGTTTGAGTCTAACAGACAATTTCTTTCTCAACCCTCTAAGATGAACCTGAACTAAACTGCTTTCAATTTCCCCAAAAGGCCAAGTTTGCAGCTTTGCCTTATGCTTGTCCATTAAGACAGCATCTGCCTTTTTTAATCCCTTGCACTAAGTGATGTGACCCAATTGCTTCCACTGGGCCTAACATAGACATTGCTGCTGAATGACTGTCATGAAATCAGGTTCTCCCTCCTAAATCCACCACGAAATGGATAGGCAAGAGCCTCCCTGTGATGCAGGAGAGTATGGCTGCGAGTCTGTAAATGACTGAGCACATCCCATAAAGTACGGAGCACCTTCCCTGCTGTTTGCCAGAACAACCCTTAAAGGTTGCAGGATCAGGCCCACAGATTCCCCATAACTGAAGAGTAAGTGAAACACTCACCTGGTTTTCACTTTTGTGAAATCAGGCAATAGGCTGGTGCAGCAGAAAAGGTGGAGTGGGAATTGGGGCAGATGTGGAAGGAGGGGGAGGATGCCTGCTCAAGTTTCGTTTTGAAAATTGCATGTAAATTAGCATGACTGGAGAAAAAAAGACTCACTTCTAGAAGACCAAGGAGGAATGTGCAACCTGTCACTTAACACTCCCTACCCTCTGCAGCACTGCTGCCAGAAAACCACCGGAGCGGGTGCCTCCGGAAACGAAACTGAAGACGACGTGAGTGAATTAAAAACTAATAACAGCAAGAAACTTTAATGAAACGCTCTCTGGCTAGCTAGAGCAGCTTTTCTGATATAGGATTTTCTGAGCTTTCATAACTCTGTGCTCAAAAACCATCCTAAAAAGTTGTGGGCAGCATTTTACCACTTTGTGCCTCTGTGTGAACAGACATGCATCTTTCCTGCAGCTTATGTCTAACAGCGAAATGCAAGGAGCCCACCTTGGCAAATTCCTTACTCATTACCACAATGATCTCTATTTTCTTGGTATATGCAATTCTATGTCATTGCTGTATGATATACACAGTCCTAATTGCAAATGGGTTGCTCTGTAGCTGGAGGACTGGGTGACGGGAGCTGGGGGAGTGGAGATCTTGCCCCTGAAGTTCCCAGTTTGGTTTCGATCCGCCTCACTCCACCAGGTGAGCAGGGAGCCTGAGTTTTCGTGGTTTTAGTATCCAACATTGCTGCCAGAGTCAAAAGTAGGCTGCAATGCACAAGGAATACAAAATAGAGACCTAGAGGGCAGGCAAAACTTTCATAAATTCAGCTCATCTACCAACATCGAAAGAATTACTAATCAGAGAAAGCAAGCTACAGAAGTGTTAACATTAATTTTACTCTGCTACAAGCCACGTGGCTAACACCATGACACCTTGCCATTTACTGAGGGAGAGCTATTTATTTATGTAACCTATAGCTCACATTTAAATAATTAGTCTGACTGATAAATTTTAGAACTTGCAATCTGTGTGCCACATTTCCATACGCACAGCATATTTAATGCAGGTACAATTGCTTAACACCTCCAGCATCATATTAAGGAGTTTCATATAATTAGCAGAGTTAGCCACTCCAACTTTTAGGCCACTTACACATTTTAAAAATAATGTGCTAGTTGTACAGAGTAAAGTTGCTGCTCCAGAAATGTAGCCAGTGCTCCCACCAAGGGATGTTCAGAGAGTGATGTGTGCTGTCTAGGAATAAGCAAATCAGGTCAGATAAGACAGGACTTGAGCAAAAGATCCATCTAAACTTTCTGTTATCTCCAAGAGTCAGAATGCTCCCCCAGATCAGTCTAAGATCTTTGGTTTTCCTTCAGCCCACCAGGAGCAAAGGCCTGAATCTAAGGGGTGCTGACTACTTGCTACCCTCTTCAGCATCAGAAGCTCAGCGCTTCCTTACAGCGAGATGCCACAATCCCACCCGCACGACTGTGGATCAGAGCCGTGTGGTTTTTACATCACAACATCATGCTTTAGGCCAGGTTTCTAGAAGGTGAAGAGCCATTCTGGATGCAGAAGTCCTGACTCATCAATAAGCAGCAGGAGTTGCACGGGGATACAACTAATGAGCTGTATTCGCTCCTCAGCAGAATGGTCCTCACTTCCAGGAGGTGCATGAGGGATGAGCTTGATCTTTGTTGTTCGTATTTTGACATAGTCAAGTGAGCAGAACCCCAGTTGTGTGAATCATATCATGGCAGTCTCTTGGTATCTCAGCAGAATAAGAATACAATAAATATAAAACCTTGTAGTTCAGATTGTAAACATAAAAATCAACCTGAATTTCAGCTTACAAATTGAATCAGTGGAGGAACCTGAAGTGAAATCTATGCTCATAGAGAGTGGATACTATTGACTACTACATTAGAATTGCTAAACAGGATGAACTGAACTAGCCTGTATTTTAGAATTTAGGGTGTGCAAAGTGACAATTACAGAGCAGGTGATATTTTGAAAATCAAATGACAAACTCAGACATTAGAAATGCTCACTTGAGGTGCCTGAAGGAAAGCTCTTATCTGAAAAGAAAGCCAAAATAAGTCTGTTTATTTGCTTCTTGGGTAAATGCTGCTCTTAGGCCAGATCTTCAGATTTAAAGCCAAATTTCTAAAGTCATTCTGCAATGAGCAGCAACAGTGACATTGACGCTTCTTGTCAGATTTTCAAAGCACTTCAACATTCAGTACACTTCAGAGAAAATAGACACCTGCATTATTGTTAATCAGTTCTGAAAACCCTGTTTCATCTTTGTTAAGCTCTCATGAAAACTTCTATCTATATGTCTTTTCCAAATGGTGTTTAGGCTCTTCAGAAGCTATTCTAAGTTTAATTATTTTGGAGACATGTCAAGGTCCTTTGCACAGGGAATTATTTTCTAGTTCAATATATACAAAATTGTAAAGAAACTGGGATCAATCCCGCTATGCCTGTTTATCACAAAATCTTGTATCATTACATGACATTCATCATAGACAAGTAAAATGAAACCAAACTTAAGCTTAAAAATAGCACTACGCAGACTCCTACTTTGGTAACTTAACTGCTAGGAACATTTACCTCTATGTTGTACCAAACTCAGTCAAGCAAATAAACACCCTCTTGCTACTGCTGGAGAGACGGAGCAAAGACCAATATATATTAAAAGAACCTTGATATTGCTGGGAAAATAAATTCTCATCAGGTGATAAGAATATATTCTCCAAGGAGAACCGCCACAAGCAACAATGACTCTTAGCAGGAGGTGTAGGGGAAAGTACCACATGATACTATAAGGGACATAAGCACAAGGAAAGCATAAGCAGAAGAAGAAAGGGATGAAACATTTTGTATTCTTAGACATGAGAAATGAAATAGTCTGTATTCAGAAGTCCAAGGAAAGAAGATAACTGTTCTTCGTTGAAACAATGCACAAAACATGGCCTGGAAAAAAAAAACAAAATCCTCTTTCTCCACAAAGTAAAAAACATTACATGGAGTTCAGTTAAATCAATATCCTCAGCTGAACAGGCATTTTAAAGGGAGAGTTTTTCCAAAATTTTCACAACAACTTGAAAATAACTTGTTCCCTCTGCCAAGTTTTATCCCTCTGCCATTTCTATGAGGAAGCAAACTCTCCATTTCCTGATTTTCCAAGCACAGAACCAGATCCTTGCCCTCTCCACAAGACAGAAGATGTGGGGAGATACAGGAGAGTGAAACCTCTTCTATGCCTCTTTAGAGAGGTTGCTCACCCACAGAAAGAGGTTCTCTCCCACCAAGGACGGACACTGGTAGTGGGCTGATGTTGGTACTGCAGCAGGATAGTGAGCAAGGCTGAGACCGTCCCACCAGTGGCAATGCAACTGTGAGGTCCATCCATGCGGTGCATCTCAATGTCATGAATAATCTCTGTTGTTGACTGAAAGTCAGGATAAATATAATGGAGTAGGCTGGAAAATCATCCTCTGTAATCTGCAGCTCACAAAAAACAACACAAAGGGGTATTCCAAAACAGCTTCTGAAGCTGTGTTTGACAAAACCTGTGCATTTCTGAAATGCTAATCAGGGCAGAATTAGCTGATCAGGGAAATGCCAAGTTAGATGAGGACAGGAGGCCAGCAGCAGATTACAGTCTAAAAAGGTTTAAATAGACTTGTTAACATCTGCTTAGGGTGCAACTATAATTAAGAGATCTCCTTTCCTTGTTTGGGGGTTTGAGAGTTTTGTTTGTTTCGGGTTTTGTCTTTGCTAGTTTTCTGCCTTTCCAGTTCTGACAATGAATTTTGTATCAGGACCCTGGGGAAGCAGAGCAGACTTTCAGCATTCACAATCAGGAGAAGCAGAAGATCATGGCAATGGAAAGGCAGTTTAGACCCAGAGTCGTTACATTCTCTCAGAAGCTTTTCATCTTATGAATACAAATCTCTAAAAACTCTCTTTGCTCATGGATTTACTTCTTTGGGCAGCTGTGTCAGTAAACACCTAAATCTGCACAAGTCACTGTTGTTCATTTGTTCATCCTTGATCTGCTACCTCATTCAGTCATAAAATTAGTTACAGAAATCTATTCCTTCCATGCATACAGGCAGTTAAAAGCAGGCATCCAAATTACACAACCCTCACTTGATCCCTCATCTCCTTCAAAAGTACAGAGTCAAAACTTTGGAATAGTGTAATAGTTTTCAAAGTACCAAAATATATTTCAAGGGGAAGATTTTGAAAGACCGATTTTTTTTGACCATTCTGACCAGGGGACATGCACTGATGATAGCCAGAGAGCACAGCTTGGTGGGATAGTGGCTGGCTAATGACAGAAAAACAGGCCAGAGGTTCGCCCAGGCAATGGAAGACTAGCACTTGTCTTTCATAAGTTAATGTAGAGCTTTCTAAGAAATTTTTTAGGGCCTACTTTTGCTTTTAGCACAAGGAGTTGGAGGGGTCCGTTTCTCAGGGAGCAACTTACTGGGAGAGTCAAGAGGCCACAAAGATGCTCAGGGGGCTGGAGCACCCCCATTGTGAGGACAGGCTGAGAGAGTTGGGGGGTTCAGCTGGAGAAGAGAAGGCTCCGGGGAGACCTTAGAGCGGCCTCCCAGGGCTGAAAGGGGCTGCAGGAAAGTGGGGAGGGACCCTTGATCAGGGGTGTAGGGATAGGATGAGGAGTAACAGTTTTAAACTGACAGAGGGGAGATTTAGATTAGATATGAGGAAGAAATTCTTCCCTGTGAGAGTGGTGAGGCCCTGGCACAGGTTGCCCAGAGAAGCTGTGGCTGCCCCCTCCCTGGAAGGGTTCAAGGCCAAGTTGGACGGGGCTTTGGGCAACCTGGGCTGGTGGAAGGTGGCCCTGCCCATGGCAGGGGGGGTGGGAGTAGGTGAGCTTTAAGGTCCCTGCCAACACAAACCGTTCTGTGATTCTTTGACATTATAACATGAACATCTAAACATAAATTCCAGCCTTTTACTGGAAGGAAAAGAAAAACACAACACAGTGCAAAGGGCTAGAGAAAGACCATATGATGTAGAGTAATACTACAGGATTCAGTGATTAAACTGGGATGGCAAAAGCAAGGTGTCTGCATCTAAATTTAGCTACCTAAATGATCGGTTTGATTTTCAGAGGTGATGAATGCCTGCAGCTCCTGTCGACTTCAGGTGCCCACATTTGAAATGTTTGGCCTTTAGTCTTCAACTCAAACTAATTGAAGGATTTAACATTTCAAAGCTAAGGGGGTTTATCCAATCCAAAGTGCCATAAAGCTGCAGTTCCTAGGCATGAGAGATATGACACACAAGCAACTCAAAGGCAAAGCAGGAGAAGAAAGATGATTATTCCCCAAAGTGCACACACTTGAAAGACAGACTAATGAGTTCTTAAATGACATAATTTAATCTCAAGGCTTCTCAAATACAATGCTGGAGTTTTCCCTTCCTCAGTCATTACAGAGTGCATAAGGAAATTTTAACTGTATTTCTCCTGTCCACTGAAATACAGAAAAAATTTACCCCTCAGTTTAGTTCCCCCTGAGCTGCATAGATCAAATTAGCCAACAACAGCTCCAAATCACAGTCAGGCAGCAAAGCAAGCCAAAGGGATCCTGCTCTCTCAAAAAGCACAAGACACAACATTTTCACAGGGATCCAAGACCCATCAACCCTTGAAAGCAGCCTGCAAAAGAGCAGTCCCAGGGGCCACAACAGACTTAGAGATACCCTGCAGAGCAGGGGACACCTCTAGAGAGGGGATACGGGTGCAAATGATCCTACAGAGTATTAGGTCCTCAAGGTTCTCACACAAGGGATGAATAGGTTTTCATGAAAGCCTTGCAGGCCATTTAGCATCCAGTTGAACAGCAGTAGTGCAGGCTGTGGGGTTTTTGTAACAGGGTATTCCTAACAGCTTCTACCTACCAGGATCCCCACTGGCTCTGCATCAGCTTTACTTCAGAAAATTAAACTGAAATTGGTCTAGATGATGATAAACAATACAGTATAGATGCTTAATTATCAGTTAAAATATTTAGTCAAAAGAAAGAGCAGTGAAAATATAATTTTAAGAAAGGGGTAATAACATGTAAAGCCCAAGAGAGAGTTCTAACTGGAGACTGAGGTTAAGTGAGGCTTTCTGTGATACGGTCCTTGCTCTGTCTGGTAGAGGCATTTAAAGAAGCACAATAAATTATGTGTAAGACTGTTACAAGAAAAAGACTAAGGATAAACCCATGGATAAGGTAATCAAACACCACTTTACAGAACTGAGATGATCCTTCTCTCTGCCACGATTTTGTACTGCTAGGAAAGTTACCTCAGCCAGAACATCTCACAGTTGGTCACCTTCTGGGCATCTGCATGAAACACGCTGGCCTGGTCTGCAGAAATCCTGAGCAATGACAAGTGTAGCCATAGCCTCTAAGAGCCATGAGCTGAATCTGTCATTTAAGTTGCTAATTATGCAAAAGGAATCAAGCTCTAAAGCTAAGTTGTCATCCAAAGAGAATGAGCATTTCTTAAAATACAAAATATATGTATTAATGCTTCAGAGACTTCCAGATACTCTGCTGAGAAGCTCTGTATGAAAGCTCAGAGGACATTAATAACCTCGTACTCAGAGCAGAGTTTGGATGGCATCTAAGCACTGGAACTTCACACTGAACGATGCAGATAAAAATAAACACTTGATCTTGTCCACCGTGTGCACAGGATGAAGTAGCAGCTTGTGATCGAGTCTTTAAGACTGTATCACATTCATGTTCAAAATTAAAGCTACAGAGGCAATCTTAATTCTGTCTTTTCCTAATCCTTCAGAGTTTAATTTTACAGTTCTAACTTTCTTTAAACATAGGACTTTGTGCACATCAGTAATAGTTTACCCATCTCTGGCAAGGATTATTTATATCCAGTATACTAGCACAGTAAACTCTAATGAAATGATCCCATGAATCCTAACATAGCATCACATTTAATTGCTATATTCATTAAATAAGAACATTGGAATTTTTTGTAAAATTAGAAATTTTGAGGTGATATCAAGTAAGATTAAACTAACGAGATAAGATTTAACTGAATATGTAACTTTTATAAATAAGATTTTTATGCCGTGCTCAATTCTAGTTCAATTTTAATTTGATTTAGGACACCAACATCAAACTCTCGGCTTTCAGATTTGTTTCAGTTAATTTCATGCCAGCTTTAAGAAGTTGCAGGTTTTCTGAGCAACACCACTACCACTTCACAGAAAACACAAGAGGTGGGCAGGATCTGTTTAGGTGCAAAGGGGCCTGCTTGTACAATGAAGAGCTTATATGTAGCAAGTGTAAGATTAACTTTGTGGAGACGTTTCTGAGGCATGTAATTGCAATTCTCACCTATGCGCAAAGCTGCTATAGGATGGAGGGTCCTATGGTGACAGCAAGAGGACAGACAAGGTGGCTGCTAATGCACATTCGTACAAAACAATCTGTTTCATACCTCTGGAAAATAATGCTAGTAAACTAGTGCAGTGAGTTGCTGAGGGAAACTCCTTTAACAAGCACTGGAGACCGTTGCAGGATCCACACAGCTGCACAGGGCACCACCATCATATTCCTAAGCAGGCACTCAGAGACAGGGCTAAATGTCACCATGGAGATATCCCAGGAGCCCTGCCAGGCAGACTGCAGAATTAAATGTCTTGGAAACATTCACATGGGCATAGGAGGATAGAAAGTTTTTTTTTCCTGGAGGTTGTCTTTCCTTTGGACACTGGCTTGCAAAATTATAGAGCAGAAAGACCTGGGCATGTGGTGAAGAGAAGCATCTCCTTTGCACCAGGTCCTGCCTTCCACAAGTAGAAAATCAAGCTAGAAGGCTAATATTATTGCCAACTATGAAGATTTCATACACTTCTCTGTGAGGAATGCCGTTGTACCTTTGAGCACTATCTACTTAACAACCACCATAGATTATTAATGTATACAGTGACTCTCACAAGCACCACAGCTTCCACCCCCAGCAAACAGCTGCAAGCATCCATTTCAATGTCTCTGACATGCTCCTGCTTCTGTGCTGTGGGAGAAGGTTCTACAGATGTCCACCTTTCATGTACAAATGAAATAAAAAAAAGGATGTGGACACTGGCAATAAACTGTCACACAAATAGAACAAATACCTGGAAATGAGAACACAGATGTAGGGAGTTTCCATTATCTAGTGGACATAAAAAGCCAGCTGCACACTGTTGAACTTAGACTTAAACGGACAGACAGTGTAACTGAATAACATTGGACAATGTGAGCAGCACGAAAATCAACAATCTATGTTGAGCAGCCCATTTGGGCAAGATACAAAAAACCAGGGGATCTTTTCAAAAGGGAATTGTAATAAGCCAAGTGTGAAGCAATCTTTGACTGAATCACTTTTGTAGTTGCAGGCAGATCCGCTTGACAAAGGACTTCAGAAGCATTAAGCAAATGTTATCTCCAAGTCTGAAGAACCAAGAAGGCATCAAGCAGCAGCAAAAAAGTCACAAAGTGAAAATGCTCTCAAGATCATCACCAGCACAATGAGGGCAGAACAGCATCATAAAGAGAAACAAATAGTTTGTTAACTGAAATAAAAACTGTATAGTTTGTTTTATGCCACCTTAGATTTTGTAATTCATGTCAAAAAAAGGATGAGGCTTTTAGTAATGTTGAGCAATTGAATGCAAGCTTAAGAACATGTTCCCACTAAACCTCACTTGTTTACACACTCCTTGCAGGCATAGACTGAACAACAGCATATGCAGTTGGGCCTACCAACTTCATAATTCATTGCATTTTTGAAAAAATACACTCTTCATTTAAGTACTTCCTGAGCTTTTCCATAGTGTTTGAATTGCATACTCAGACTTTTGTAAGTTCAGTCGATCCAGCTGCACTTTTTAAGGACCATTCCCTGTGCTCTCCACTTTTGATCCCACTATGCCATTCTTAAAAACAAACAAAAAAATCCCTAATTATTCTCAATTTTCATGCCTTTATTTATGTATCTTCAAAATATAAATGTAAAATCTGAACAAATCCAAAGACCCTGATGTTTTTTCTTCACTGTTAGGATTGCTGCATTCCTGTCATATTACTGAAAGGTAGAGGATGTTGGAGGAAATCTGAGTCCTGATTTCAGCTTTGTCCCTAGCCTAATATATGTCACAGCATAGCACCTCATTAGCACACACTTCAATTACCATACTCTGTAGTTTATCAAGCCGCTTACAGAAAAAGAAGCCTTCAAAAATGGTCCCAGTTCAAAAGAGGGAAAATACCTCCTGCCAACCACAGAAGTGACAAATCAGAGCCTCTCTCCGCCGGGAAAACCCCTCATCCTCCAGCTATGGTTCTGCCTACAGTCTTCGGAAGATGGATGGGAACTATTTGCATGCCCAGAAGGTGGGGTGCAGGCCAGCATGGACTCAAGCCCAGTGATCACAGTTACAGGGTGCCTTCACCACGATGCCAGCACAGTCTCAGGGCTGCTGGACTAGTGCTGCCTCTCATTCCCCTGGCCTCCACCTCAGGCAGAGCTCACTCGCAGCTATCTTAAAGAACAGGTAACCAAAGGCCTTGCCTTATCTTCTGTGATTGTGACTTGCAGCTGTTTGTCAGAATACCTTTCACAAACAGCTAAGGAAAAAAAATCAGACAAATCACTACAGACCATCACCGTGGCTTCTGGCTTTAGAAGCGTTAAACAGGCCTTTTTCAACCTCAGCAAACTTTTATATCAGCCGCGCTTTGGTATGCCAACGTTATTCAAGTGTGGATCCGGTTCAAATGTTTAAGGTGGCCGTTGGATAACATAACAGAGCTTTGGATCAGACACTGTAACACTAATGTCTTTTGTTCTCACAAAAATGATATTTAGGATTTAATATCCTAAAAAGAATGATCACAAAGAACCTATAAAAACACAATTCACCTAAAATCTAACAAGATATACGATTTGTGAATAAGTTGTCCCCCACAGTTCTTCTTTTTATTAACCCTACGTATTTTGTTGGAAGAAATTATTCCTAATAAAGTGGGAACTCTTTGCATTTATGCATAACTCATCTACTATGTGAAGCTCCTCTGGCGAAGAGCATGTGGAGAACACAGACAGTAAAATTGTTTGGCAATCTCTCTGACATCCAGGGGTATCTTGTCATAGCAGAGATGCATATGCTTCTGATAAGACTACACAGTTGGTCATATTGATACTGAAGGTTTGATAACTCCCACAGTACAGAGTTGTCACCGGTGCTCCAAACAACGGTGACTTGTTTATGTCTGATATACAGTAATTTACTTCCTTGAGATAATTCAATAGAGCTAATGGCCAGAGGATTCTCCTACTGTTGGCTACACCGATTTTACTGCTTGAGAAGAAGCTATTAGCTAATGACAAGAATTTCCTTTGTAATCCTCCCTTCATCTTTGGGGAAAAAAATTAATCACATTCCAAGTACTTCAGCATTGTTCAGTTCATTATTTCTGGTTGTAATTATTCTGTGCTTTGCTTAGGTTTCTAAGAAAGCCCAGTATACATACTTTAGTAGGTATAAGAAATAAACCATTAAACAACAACAACAAAAATGTTTATCTTAACTCTTGTGTGGAATTAACATTTATCCTCTTGTCTGAATTCTGGATAAGAATGTTATCTTGTTTGCTCTCTATTGCCATGGTTATGTGTGTGCAGGTCGTGAAGGGCTGTATTTGCATAATCTACACTGAAGTAGCAGGAATACTTAATCTGTTTTGTGCAATATGAAAACATTAGCAACATTTACAGCAGTTCTGTGCATTTTTTGTACTGCTAACCTCACTGGGGGCATTTCACATTCTTTCATGGCTATCTTTACAGTGGTGGAGTTCCGCCTCATTGACATTGTTTAGTCTACCCTTTCAGTTTATGCATAGGATTTAATTGAACAGAATTGTTTATTTAAAGGAGACCAACCTGCCGTTCATCCAGGCCACTCTAAAACCTAACTCTACAATAGGACAATTTGTAGAATAAAACAGCACTCAGTGTTGCTATAATAGGGTGGAATCCAGACCTTTACACTGCAGGTTTATAATGTGACTATTTATGACCAAGCAAAATAAAAATGTAAGTGCTTCATTTTCTACAAAGTAAAAACAGCTTCACCACAATCACTGCTCAAGTAATTTGCCACTTGGTACATTCCATTCAGGTGTAGGTAGGAAGAACAAAATTAGTCAGTCAAAGGTGGCAGAATTCAGTGCAGATAAAAAATTCTGTAAAAGTAAAGGAGGAAGATAATTACAATTTTTCCAGCACAGAACCATTCTAATGTGTACAGAACAGCTTTACCTAGTCTCAATCCACATATATTTTCATTTAAATACAGTCCTTTGCTAATTCTACCACTCTCTAAAGTTTACTGCAGGGAGCATGAAAAAGATGGTCTTTATGAACAGATGGTCTTTTCAAGGAAATGTAGTTACACTTAAATACAGACAAATGTACTGCAGACTAATGGTCCTGTTAGAATGCAAGTTCTGAAAAGGGAAAATATGGGACCATATAATACGTTAGCCCTTAATTACAGAGGGTTTTTTCCCCTACTGAAGACAAACTAATCACTAATGAAGCTCAATTAGCAGTAAACAGGTACCAGTGTACACTCATTCATGTACAAACAGATGTCTATTGATTGTATTTGACTGAATACAAATGTGAGTAACTGTTGTTTAGGTATTATTAGTATAGGATGGGAAAGTGTAACACAACTGCTACTTCCTCTATGACAAGCGAACAAATTCAGTCTGTCATACACAGATGAATTCTTACTTTAAAGGATCAACTTACATCTGAACATTTGGTAGCAACCTCTCAGTGTTCAACACGCTAACCAACAAGCCTAGTTATATTTGAGAGCAAAGGTGGAGAGATTTTACCAAACCACAGTCAAATGAGCATTATGCTTTTTTTCTTTTCTATTTTGCCTTGCAAGACACCTGATATTTGCTGTTTTCCATATTTTTACAGAGATCTTGCAATTTTATCCACACTGCCTGGGCCAGCTGTAATGCTGAGCGCAGCAAGGACCAAGTGGGATGCAAAAGTCTGTTTAGGATTTTTTGGTCTTGGGGTTTTGTGTTGTTTTTTTGGGTTTTTTTTGTTTGTTTTTTAAGGAGCCTCTCTTCTCTCTTTCATGTTCAGCAGGATTCATTTATCAAGTCCATCAGACCTAAATTTGTGAAAGGCCAGTTCAACCTGAGGAGGCCAGATGACTTTCATAGGAATAGAATATTTGGGGAGTAAACACTGTCAGCTGGGTAACACAATCATGCTAGGGTAAAGATACAAAGAAACCTTGAAATTGAGAAGAAATCCTAACCTTTAAACTATATTGCTTTTTGTGTGCATGTGTGTTTGTTTTCTTTGAAAGGCTCCTTGAGCTCACTATCTGAAGTTTAGGGCAATGCCTTTCAATCCTCAGCATCCAGAATCCACTTTCAAGTCTACAGATACAATAAAATTAAATTATGGAACATAAAGGCCCTCTGAATTCTTATTTCTACTGACAGTTTCCTGTTAGGTATAAGTTTTTTTGAAAAACATTTGAGCCAAACTAGCCAAAGTTGTACTCTTTTTCTTTTATACTCTCTAATGAGAATAGTGAACCTTTCACCTTCCAGAAATAAGCCTCACGGTCTTCCCTATGGGTCTCTGGAAAAGAGCAAAATTATGTGAGTACTAACAACAGCCAAGATCATTCCCCTGCTGTGTTTGCAATAGCAGCAGCAGCACAAACGAAATTCCACACTTGGCGGTGCTGCCTGCTGCAGGACTCCAATTTCTAGAGATGAAAAGTGTGCACAGCTTGGAGCTGCACCACCTCCCCAGGAGACCCCACTCTGGTTGCAACAGCACAGATGCACCAGGGTCTAAGTGAGGGCAAGAAGAGTCTTTCTGACATGATGAGGAGGGATAGGTATTAAGAGCTATTCCCACTCCTACAGTTATCCAGTATCCTCAGGAGGCTCTCACAGTTATCAGGAGAAGTTAGTACTGCAGAAGTCCACATGACAGGTCTTAGCAACTTATTTTGACCTTCTTTAATTGTTTTTTCAAAGTGAAAGAGGCAGTGAATCTGAAAGGGATGACGAGTACTGTATAGCACTGGACTAGGACTTCGGGGTATCAATTTATTTCAAGTTCTGACTCAGGCTCCATCTTTAAATTTCAGAATGTCATTCCTCTCCCAGTGTCCCTCCATAAAGCAAAATAACAATTCCTCCTTTGTCTCAATTCTAATACTAAGTATAGTCACCTATTTCATCAAAGTACTTCTAGATATAGGAGCTGTGCATTCAAAAGAATTGAGGCTGTGTCTGTACAGCACATGCAGTGATTTTTAAACGCCGCTACAATATTAATATAAAAATATTAATAATTAATTTAATAATACAGCAAGTTGTATTTCAAGATGCTAACGGAAATTTTAATAATGATCAGGTTTCCACTTACTCCTTTTTCTAGTATTATAACAGAGAGTGAAACATTCATTTTAAAGTTACTTAGTGATGAAGATTGGAAAAAAAAGTCAGTGATTGATGTATAGAATAAAGAAATGAACACTATAAAAGCCAGACGGTGACAGATGTCACAGCTGAGAGGAAGCACCTCCTGAAGTTAAATATTCTGTCATATCACAATATCTTATTTCTGTTTCTCCCCTTTTTTGGAGGAAAGAAACTCAGCTAAAGAACAACAGACTACATTCATTTCAAAACTGGATGAGTGAATATGCTCAAAATTGTCTTCTCTTCCCTTGGCCAACAAGGATGATATGGCTAACCTTAACCTGGGATTTGATATGGCTAACCTTAAACTGGGATTTAATGCTGCTAACCTTAAAGTGGGATTTCATAAAACATCAAAACTTTAACTAAAGGAATGCCAAACTGATTAAAATGAAGACAAAAGAACTGTAGTACATACTACAAAATGGAGAGGGTTTTTTTGACGCCAGTTGAAATATTCATTCTATCCTTTTTGCTGTGGCCAACTATTTCAACTGAAGTCTTAAGTGACTGCCCCAAAATTTGGTCTTGCTTCTTGGATACAGCAGCAAAAATCCAGAATAAATCCACTAAAGAGACAGAATCAGTCAGGATTTATTCTGGTGTTCTTCAGAGTACACTGAGGCCAGTTGTTCCTTTCTCTTTTATCTTCAGGGTTTAGTTTTAAACAAGACAGAAAGGACTCCTCCTCACAGTAGAGGTCTATGCTCACACCGTGGATGTTCTGAGTGCCCAACAGTCTTATTTCTCTCCCTCAAAAAAAACCCCTTGATTCAGAAAAAAATGGTATAAAACCATGGAGATACCACAACAGAGTTCCTGTTTTGAAAAGATGTGGTGAACCAGTGTCTCATTTACAGCCATTTTGGACTCTGCTATTGATCTCACACAGCAGTCACTCAACTTCCCTAAGGTATGAATCAGGTGTGTTAGGCAGACCCAAGCGTATCCAGTCTCCTATTTCTGTTCTCCCGTGTTTATTTGTTTCACTCTACTGATGCATCAAAATGTTTACAGAAGAGTTAAAATTTAACATCTCTATCTATTTGACGGCTTTTGACTACAAATCGCGTGAAGGAAGAAATAAACTTCTTTAACACGATAAACTGCATGCTTGTCTACCATCCAGAAGGGTTTCTGGTCTATGCCTCAGGGAACCTCCAGAAACAAATAATATTACTGCATTGCTGAGCATGTCCTTCATGTCTTTCCACCTTGTTTCAACTATAGACTTTGAAAAGTTCCTCCATGTAATAATGATCTTTTTGATTGCAACACAAATTTGCTCAGTAACAATAAATAATAGAATTTTCCAAGGAAAGAATTAATTTGAAAAGTCTGGTTTAAATATTTCTTCCTGGTGTAGTTCTAAGTAATCCCTATGCTTCCTATAACTAAGTTTTGTGAAAATGTGTATTTGTTCTGTCTTTGTTCATGTAGATAGCAATACCTTGAGCACATAATCCTTTACTCTTTACATCTGTGGTTGATCAGAAACTAAATTTTCACTTGGTTCATCAGCCATAATGGAGGAGCAAAATAGTAAATTACTGACTTCCTTGAAGTCATCAAATAGGTCTTTGGCAGTTATTTCTGTGGAGACAAGAGTGAATTCTATGGCAGTTTTTAAGGAAATAATCAGGAGTGAACTAATTCAGTTTGTGCAGTTACTGCTTGAAGTTTGATTGCAGAAGTCTGACGATAAACACTTGAAAAACTATCCTTATTTTATAAAAATAAATACCTGCAACAGTATCAATGCTTTGATAGCTGTCCTATGAGGAACTTAATTTTTCTTTTAAATTTGGAAGTAAATACATAGAAAGTTGGCAATGTCTTTAGAGCTTTCGTATT
Source organism: Athene cunicularia (assembly GCF_003259725.1). Lineage (NCBI taxonomy): Eukaryota > Metazoa > Chordata > Aves > Strigiformes > Strigidae > Athene > Athene cunicularia. The sequence continues at coordinate 4,178,746 of NW_020799116.1, forward strand.
TCTACCTTAATAAACTGTACAGAACAAATAGAGATTATTTAAGTCTCTAGTAAATTTCCATACATTTACCCCTCAGATTTGACTTTGATTCACAAATACCATCATTTGCACTGTTTCCGAAATATGTGACATGTAGTTGTCCTGCATGGTTTTAGGTTTACAGATTTGAGACACATTTGTAACTGATTCTGTAGCACAGCCACAGATCAAAGCAATGATTAAGATCTAAATTCTGGTGGGAGTTCAATCACTTCAAAGCCTATACACAGCAACATTAACATCCAGCCATGCACAGTTTTAAAGAGTGTGTGGCTGGGATCAGGAGTCCCAGAGGGAAGCCAGGCAGTCTTTCTGTGGAAGCAGATAGCACTCACAATACTCAAAGGTTTAAATCTTGACTACTGTCAAACCCTCCTGGATGGTGAGGAGTCCTTTCATGTTTATCTTAAGAAGAGTAGCGTTTTTTATTTTTTTTACTCTTGCTAAAATGGTAACAACAGAATTTCCATATATGAGATAAAATACACTGCTGTGACCACACAAATGCAGTGCAAAGAACAATCTTTGCTTCAACTGCAAACAGACATCTGCTCCATCAGTCAAAAAAAAAGTTATTTTGAAAACATAATTTTCTACTACAATGCTTAGGAACATTTCCACTGTATTCCTTTGTTGTCTCATTCAATAATACCTCTGCACATAAATGGTACTAACACAATCATTTTACCTCTGCTATTATTTATTATTCACATTGTGGGAACACATAGAAACCCCAGACATGAGGCCTTGATCTTATTTGTAGTTGCTGAACAAATACATCCTAAGAGACAAGTCGCTATCCCGAAGAAACATTTTATTTACAGCCTAAACAGACAAGAAAGACAAAGGGTGGGAGAGGAAATAACAAGGTGAAATGGTTTGCCGACAGTCACACTGCTAACCACTGACTTATAGAGGACAAGTAGCAAGCCACTGGGAAGTCCAAGAATAGAAATCTGATCAATGGGATTGCTGCAAGGAGCCAAACTCCCCAGCCTGGTCCCTGGACTACGGAGTGCTTTGACTTTAGTCACCCTTTCATAGACACTGCCCTGAGTGATCTTACACGGTGGTCATACAATCCATCATCTCAAAAGCTGTTGCACTGAATCCCTGAGGAGAAGCTACTAGGTGTACGGGGCTGCACGGAGTATATGCTGCTATAGCTGTGGATCAGCGGCACGGTTTTGTCCTGTGAAAGCCTCCAGCTTTCATAAATGTCACATGATGGACATCAGATGTCTTAGAATCTCTCACAGAGTTTACTACTCTGCAAGTTTGCCTGGGCAGGGCCAAGAGTACATTTATTTATTCATGCCTGTCTCAGTGGCATAAGGAGCAATTACTGCTCACGGGGACTGAATGTGGAAGTCTGCCGTGATTAAAGAACACGGCATGGAGAACAGCTCAATCACCTTCCCCACTCCTGAAAGACTCAGGCTCATTAGGCTCATCTGTTCATGCAGAACAATGTTAATTCACCCTAAAAAGGATGGCAGGAGAGGTGAAAGGTTGCTACACATCCCCAGAGATTACATATGGCACTGACAAACTACAAGAGATAAAAAAAACCCTGGAAATGAGTGGGAGAGACCCTTGGATCACAGTGTGGCTGGAAGTGAAACATCTGTCACATCCAGCTTTCTACAGAACCAGAAAGACTCATTTATTACCCAACTCTCCACCCAGAGATTTATATGCACAGTAACATCTAATAGGTGAATGATGTAAAACTTAATAGTTAACAGTTAAAAAGGTAGAGAGCCTTAGGAAACCCTCACCAAAGCCATAAAACTGAAGTGCTGACTGCTGGTCATCCCAGATTAGATCCCGGGCCTCCGTTCTGTATGAGCAGACAGGCTGGCACCAACGTCCTGGGCAGATTGCAATTGAAGTAACAAAGTCCTGCCTAATTTACACCTCACTCCCCTGACTTTTAACTAGCCATCAGATTTTTCTTACCACATTTTCACATGATGCTTTTAAACGATAGCACTGTATTTTTCCAAAGACCTGGCTCTGTTTTCTGACAATGGAATAATTTTATGTATTGTTTTACCTGCTTCACTGGGGAGCTGTGCAGCATAATTAAAACACAGGACAGATGAAGAGGTTTACAGCACAACTACATCATTGCAACATAATATTTGCTTGAACATCACTTATTTCTTCTTGTTTCCCAAGGATGCAACAGAGTGCAATGCTTGCCAGGTCCCAGGCTGTTTGAGTCCTCCTGGTAAGGGACTGCAGGGCAAAACAAATGCAGCAATTCTGGTCCATAGTGGCTTGACGGGAGCTCACCATCTAGACCTCTGCTCACCATTCCTAACCTAAAATATTACCTGCATCAGAAAAATCTCTTCTATGAGAAGGCAGATGAATCAGGTAATAGGACCTCACAACGTTAGGCACGGGACAGAGAAGAAACAAATTCAGATATGCCACTAGCAGTGTATTAACATGTGCTACACTCTCTGATCACACCCTGTCCACAGTGTCAGTGGGGGGAAGAATTCAGACATTAAATAGGAAAAAACCCAAAGCCAACCAAATGAAACAACCCATACAAAGTTGTTCGGCTGTCCTGGTGCTTCTCTGACCCTACTATTCCTTATCTCTTAATGCTGGGATATTCAATGATACCTCCCAAAGAGATTTGTGCATCTAAATCTCTCAGTCTTCAAAATCCCAACCTGAAGGTTGTCTATAACCTTTGTGTTAAGAGCTGCAACAGTAAATATAAAAAAAAAAAAGCAAACCCACAACCAAAACCAATCAACCAACCAACGAAAAACCCCCCAAAACCCATAACCCCAAACAAAAAGTGTTTGGAAAGAGCTACAGTGATAACTTTCTTACCCAGCAGAGATTAAACCAACACCAAGGAGCAGTAAGGAACGTATCCAAAGGGCTGGATTTTGTAATTTTACCTACAATAGGGCTTCATCCTGACATACATGAGATCGGCCATTATTGGTGACAAATTACTAGACTGAAAAAAAAACAACTTTAAAAATCACTGGTGTGAGCCAGCCTGGCTGTACATACCACCACACTGCTCCTATGTTATTTCTTAGTGATCTCAGTTTCTCTCTTGTCATTCATCAGGCATGCTGTGCATGGGATGAAGAAGCAGAAAGTAATGCCAGCAAGTTTCTGGATTAAGAGTGACCTTCTGAAGCCAGTATGATAAATTCAGCCTTGCTACTGCTAACGATGTAAATTCCCAAGGGTATCACCAGATGTAAACAGCAGAGAAAGAAGATTCTGCCCCAGGATCTTAGGGTGGAATCCATAAACACGACAGAACTATCCATCTCTGATAGTCTTTATAGATACAGGATAAAGCCCAGCATTTTCAGTTTTCTGATGCTGTTTAATTTTCTTTACTTTTGCACAAAGAGAACATAAACCATATACAATACTAAACTGATATTTATGGACAAATGTCTAGAAAATTTTGGAGTGAAGCCTTCATCTCATTCCCACAGCACTGACAAAGCAGATTCACAACACAGGAAAGACAGAAGTGGTCTGGAGGTTTTTTGCTGAACAAAGGAAACAACAGAAAAATTTTAGCATTTTAAATTTTTAAACTGCCTTAGAATGGAAATTAAACATGAAGACTTCCATGAGGAGACCAGATACTTGAATAAAGCACATGTTAAATGAGTGGTTCAAATGGATGCAAGTAGATGACATTAACTTAAAAATCCATAAAGTAAAAAACCCAGTAGAACACAGATGAACCACAAAGGCCTTGCAGATAGATGTTGTTATTGAGGTCAAAAACCACTTTATCTTGGCATGCATTAATAACCCATAGGGACTGTAGGTATCTGTTCAATAGTGTGAACTATCTGCAAGATCAGCAAAACCAGAAAAAGTTATTGATTACTCTATCATTAAAAATCAGTTGATATGAAGTCCTCTGTGAATAGGCAGCACTTAGGACCAGAGATATACTCATTGCTGATCTTTTTAGTGACAAGATGAAACAATAAATTGACTATTCTGACAAATCTCTCTTCTCACATTTGCCTTGGAAATATCAGTGCTCTGGAAAAAATATCAAGGAATACCCTCTGTTAGAGAATCTACAACGTATGATTAATTTTACTGGAATTTGAAATTTCAGTTGTGGCAATCTGAAAACAGAAATACCTACAGAGAAAAGTTCTGACATATTATTATAACAAAGGCGTAATGTTAAAAAAAAAAAAAACCAAACCAAACCAAAAAAGCTCTTTGCAAGGCAATATCCAGAGGAAGCACAGTGCAAGACTGAATTATTTCTGTAGGTTAGCAAATTAAGTTAGCTCTGTTGTCAAGTAAGTTTTTTGCTACGATTTTATTTTTAAATAATTCATGCTCTTTTTTGCTCCTTCTTTTACTAACAGGCTTATGTTTCCTGTTTTTATGTTTAGCAAAAGCAAAAAGCGTATTTTCTTATGTAAAGCTAAAATCATTCTGGTGTGGTTGGTTTTTGACATGCATCATGACAGTTTCTCTACAAAAAGCCTTTAAGACAGTATGGCAGAAATGCAACATTCAGGGACACACTCCTGTTTAGCTATCTGCAAAAATCAGATCTCAGCAAACCTACAGAGCAGCAGGATAGCTACTAAACGTTTCTGACCATAAACACTTTATTGTTACATAAATATGATAATGTGAAGAGTTCTTGGATGAGGAAGCATGATGCTTCTATTTCTAGCCATCGTTTCCTAATAAAATCTCCTTCCTAGTCTACATGGCTCTCCTTGAAATCTTGCCCTTCTTTTGCTAGTATAAGTCAGCCTTCTCTTGAGTCACTTTTCGATCTTTCTCTTGGTATGTCTTTAGAAGAACTTTCATTTTTCCTGCCATTTCTTCACGGCTCTGTTGGAGCTCTGTGGCTCCTATCCTTTCCCTGGTAATCCTACACATGCACACCAGCTGTTATCCGCTCTCGCAGGAGCACACTGGTACATCCATTTCTGCACCAGACCATGACTGCTGCCTATCTTGTTGGGTTGGGGCACTGTCTGAGACCACGGCAAATTTAATCTTCCCCACTTACACCTATGCCCAAAGCCCTGTAAATATCTTCCCTTAGCCTCTTATTTTGGCCATCCTACCTCTTTCTTCACATCCCTGCATTACCTCACTGTCTCTTCTTGATTTCACCAAACATTAAATTTTTTTTCTTTCAAGAGAACCACGTCCATCACCAATTGCACTTCCCTACTGCATTCTCTTCTGCTGTTTAATACTTTATTTTAAGATAAGACGACATTTGTTTAATTGCAAGCATGATTATAAGACTTCTGCTATGATAGAGGCAATGCCTGGTAATAATTTTGTTTTGCTTTTTAAGTATAGCAAACGGATGTATGTACACTTTTTAGTTGAAAATTAATTCCTGCCAACCTTTTCAAACAGACAAAATTACAGGAACTAGGCATACAGAAGTCTCTGATAGGCAGGAGTTGAAATATCATCAATCTTCATCCACTGAATTTGTATTATGGAATATATAGAGGATAATGCCACATTACTTCTTTTTACATATGACAGATGTTCATTCCTCATTCTTGTTATACAGCGTAACTTAGTGGGAAATACCACGCATTTCCTTTAACAGCAGAATTTAACCCTGGATTTTGCCCTCTAAAACTACAGTGTGGCTTTTATCCTCATTTATTCTAAAAATACAGTAATCCACTGCTCTCTACCAGTTGAGAAGTGCGGTAACAGGCAATCTGTTGCAGCCAGCTTTCTGCTATGCTTGCTGGGTGGTAACAGAGCCATCACCTGGGAGCAGCCACAACGTAAGCAAAACCACTCATCTCTTTCCACTCAGCTGTTGTCTAGGGGAAAAAAAAAAAAGGTAACACTGAATTGGTACCACCTGATGCCATCCTTATCAGATATCATTTTTAGCATTTACCACTAAATATGGTGGCATAAAGCCTGATACTCTCCTGTCAAGCAAGCTCTCTCACTACTACATCACTACTACAGGAGACTGCGTAGCAGTGAAATCTCAGCAGAGGAAACTGTATGTAGCTGCATGGAAAAAACCTGAATGCCTCAAATGTAAAGCTGTTAAAAGAGATATAAGACAAACAGAACAAGCGATGTGTCATGATAATAATTCTCCTTTTGATCAAATAGCTTGCCCTTTTTATCTGAGACATAGCAAACAGGCAGCTCTGACTTCTACCACCTTGAACACTTTTGGGCCTATAGAAGAAAGATGAGGAGCATCAGTTAAGCATTGCAGCCTAAGCCATGCCTCACCTAAATAATTTTTACAGAGATGAGTGCATGCAAATCCAATGGAGATTTTGCCTTGCAGTATATGTTAGGCTGTAGACTAGCCTAACTGAATTTTATTGTACGTGGAAGCACTCTTGGTGTACCTCTTGCTTGGGGTGCTGAGTTTAAGCATCATTAAATTGACATAAATGCAATAGACTTCAAATAGCAAGCTCAAGCATTAGACCTAGGACAAAATTCTTAGACTGTCTTGTCTGGACCCCTACTCCTTCAGGACTGCTCCCTGCGATACATGCTGAAACGTTTTACGTACTCCTGTTGTAACTTTTTTCACTCTTGTATAATATCGGTGATTACCACCTTATTAACATTCAAATAAAACAAGATTCAAGGCCAATATTTAGTGCATTAGCAGCACCCTGTCCCAAGACACCACCCTGTTTGGAGACATTTGTAAACCTAAGCCTTGGTATTCAGTTTTTAATTAACAAAGAAAGCTTAATATGCAATTTTTTTCATCCATCTGGCACTAAAATTGCTGACTTGCTTCTGTTGCATTTTCAGGAAGAGTTTGGGGCTATTACAAGAAAATTACAGTATATTTCTCTCTCTATGGTCCACTTGCCTATTTCAAAAGCAAAGGGTGTTTGGAATTGAGAAAATAAAGTGTTGGAGAAGATATTAACTATACTCATATTTTTATGCATCCTTTCTACTGGCAGTAGAAAAGCCTTTTATTTGCCTTTTCATATATTTCCACTGTTCCGTATCAGGTCTCTGCATTTTCTCTCTGTCAAATCTTAACACACAGAGAAAGGGGAAAAAAAAAAAAAAAAGAAGCTGCAATTAATGCATTGTCCGTAGTTTGAAAAAGGACCAACTTCATTGTTCCAGTTTAAAGACCCTGTTGTGGTGAGATGACTTAAAAGTGGAATATTTTTATATTGCAATCTAGCACTTGTTCTCCTCAGTGGTTCCTTTATCCTCTTGGGGATATCTTCAGGGACTGTATATTGAGTTTTTAAATTAAATTTTCTGAGTCTTTTTCTTCTGATACTTTCAAACTTTTAGCTGAAGGAAATGTTGGTGAGCTCTGCAGTCTTCTCTAGTACTCCTCTAACCATATCCCACTGTGCCTGTTACAACTTTACCAAGTACCACATTATAAAGAAATTCAAAGAAACTAGAAACAACTTTGTTTCTAACTAAAAAACAGAGGGGAGAACATACAAGGAGCATGTAAGGAACTGCTCTTTTTCTGATTTAGTTTCATTAGATATCTCAGTGGAAATATAACATGGAACATATGTTCATAAATAAACTGAACATCTGATTAATTCTGCTTCTATGTTTTTAACTGATCCATTTCTCAATACATAACGCACAAATTACCATATCTAGGTTGCACTGGAAAGTCCACATGAAACCCTAGAATATGCAGTAGAAGAGGCTTTGAGGAATTTTTAGCATGAGGTAAGCTTTAACTAAGTTCATTTCCACTCGCCGCTTTCTGAAAGGCATCCAGCACACCCCATCTTAACAACAGCTCCCTGAAAGGCATCGCCCTGTGACACCCTCCCTCCTAGAAGTACCACCATCCGCCCAAGCCAGCCAAGTAATCCATCAGGGCCAATCTCTTGCTGTGGGACTGGCAACTGCCAGATGCCGCAGCAGAAGCTGAATATCTCTTAACAGTACATCTAATTATCTATATTATCCAGGGGAGGAAAAGAGATTTCTTTATATCTCCACATGGCAATCGATAGGCACAGAACTTGGAGATATAATCTCTGATCTAACTATAAATCGTAACTTGTCTAGCGCTACCACAGATGTTATTCTTCAAACAGGAGCTACCAAACATTAGATAAAAACTTCTGAATTCATTACTGCAGACACTGACATCAGTGTTTTCCCTCCCTGGGACCAAAGGGCGTGTCTATACAGCTATCATTGCAGTCTGTCAAATTGCTGGGTGTTAATTGTCTTCTGTCCACAGCCATTTACTGCAGGACCAAACAGCTTCTGTAAGAGGAGTCAGAGAAAGATGGAAAACACAGAGTTTCCGCTCAAGGAGATTTTTTCCTAGATACGGTTTCTTTCATTAAAATTCCTGTGCAAAGGAACAAACCTTCAAAGCTATGGACTCCAAGGGTGCCAAGAAAACTCCAGGATTTCTCGGATGTCCTTGAGTATCGGGGAAATTTTCACCAAGATCAATTCCTCTAACGAGAATGTTCTTGCCTAAGTTGGCCCCCAATACACTGTGCTTATTTATATAACCCAGGGTTAATTCTTTCATTCATTTACAAACCAAATCAGTAAGTTTTGAAAGGATGTGAAAGCAAGAATCTTTGTCTTTTAGCCTAAAAGGCTAAAAGGCAAAAGTCTACGTATCAAGGCCTACTCCAGAGTTTGCTGTAACCAGTATGAAAAGAGGACACAAACTGATGCAGCTAATTCTCCTGGAAACAGGAATTTGAATTTGCATTCATTTAATCTAAACACATCAAAAGGAAGATCTTAAAGCAGAATGATGTTCCACAGTTCACATGGCAATTACTACGGGGTCATGTTGTCCATTACTGTGGCTCTTCTCCTGCACTGTGTGTTTTCATTGCTTACTAATTACAGGAATGCAGAATCAATTAAGAGAAAATAATGAAAGGGAATATATAATTTCCATAAATAAAAAGAGCCACTTTCTTCAGAAACATTATATAAGCAAATGAAGGAAATCAGCTTTAATTTAACAGATGGCAATCCATTTGAAGACACTGCTCACCACTAAGCCATACTTCCTAATTAGAGAATTTTGTCTCTGTGAACCTTTACTTATTACTGCGTTATGATCTTTCCTGCCTAATCTGCTATGAAGGGCTAATTGATAATAACCCGCACTAGCCAGTGCAGATAAACTGAAGTGAAAAGAGAATTAAATATACATTATCTGGAAATAACGCTCACTCTGAAAAACAACTAAAGGACTTTATTGACCTAACTCGTTTAACAAATGACACTTAAGTAATTCATTGACAAGCCAGAACAATGGCAGGACTGAAAGCCTATTAAGTCATTTTTCTAACAGTCATCACAGTGCACTGGCTGTAAATTTCTGGTGTAATTAATTAATTAAGACTTAAATATATCAGTGATTAATTTCTATGAAAAATTCATAAAATATAATGGCGTTTAGGGAAAGAGATTAAGGTTACTAGCATTTATTGACTGGGCTATACAAAATAAAACCTATTTGGGAAAAACCCCTCAGAACACTGAAAGCATTTATTGCAAACACTGTGAAAACAAAGTGCTGATACTGCTCTTACTTTTGGTGCATTTTCATTTTTAATTGGAGGACTGCTTTTAGCAGATTTTATTTAGGGACTAATGTTCAACTCAACTCAGATGCGCACAGCATTTCCAAGTCCCATCACCACAGGCCTGACTACTTAAGGATTTGGCTTAAAATGGTGGTGCACCTTGCCCAAACACCACAGCTCCATGTCCTCTGCTCCCTGCTGAGCTCGTGCCACATCCAGCCTAACCTGCAAGAGCATGATAGCCTTTCCCTCCCACCTAACCTCAACCCTGTGCCCCCGTTCTACCTCCTCCCCTCCCAGCCTCATATTTCATAGTGTCTGTCACCCGGTATAAATTACTCTTCTGCTTGCAGCAAGTGGGGGAGTCCTTTGTCCTTTTTTTTTTTTTATTTTCAACTTTACCACCTTAGAGCAAACCACTCAGCTCAGCCTGCCTGCTTAGGAACAAAGATAATTTGCTTTTATACCTCTTCCACATTAAAGTCCCAATCACATATGGAGGGACCCAGATACCAGTGCAAAGAAGCAGCAAAGCCGTGAGGCACATAGTGCCTACACAGACAAAATTTCCTTCCAATCCTCAGGAGATACTCACAGTTTTTAAAACCAGCAGGGGACACTAGATTACCCACACTGACCTTCGGTTTATGGCACATTAGATTTTTCCCAATTACCATTCCACTGAGATCTGCAGGTTTAGGCCAACCGGCTGACTTTGCAGGATCAGAGCTAACCTCTTCCATCCCACAGGAAGTAATAACAAGAAAAAGAAACTTAGAGGAAAATCAAAAGAAAATAATTTCCTGCCATTCTAGCCTTAGCTGTTATCAATGCATATTGCATTTCACTTCATCTTCTATAAACTCCTAGCATATTCAGCACCTCTGATGGAAATCAGCATGGTAGAACAACAACAAACATACCCAGGGCTCTTCAACCCTCTTGGCTGTATCATTTCTATTTATCTGTTGTCTGCATAAGTCCCTTTATTATAAACTCTTTCTTGAGGCTAAACATTAATGAGAGATATTGCAAACTCAAAGCTCAAGATTTCTGCAAGCTCAATAGAATTTATAATCATTGCAAATGCTTTTTATAGAGAAAGCTAATATTTTTAGTCTTTTTTTTCTTTTTTGAATTAAAAGCCTCTTTCATATTTGATGTATTAACTGTATTAGCATTTGCTCTCTACAGATATCAAATCTTGATGATAATTATTTACATGTTAATGCTTATTAGTACATCCAACTGGATGTGAACAATAAATATAAAAAAGTGTAAAGTGCAAAACACTTCACATAATATATTTCTGGAGAAGGACAGGAAGATGTAACTACCCTTGATTGCAGTCAAGCCTGTAATAATTGAAGTGAAATCTAAGGTGAAATTAATATGAAAACTGTAATGGAGTTTAACATAAGTTAGATATTAGTTTATTAAATTTGGCTAGAAACCAGAATAAATTTAGTTTCTTTACATTTCCTCAGGTACAGCATTTTAAGTAATATAAGGAGTTAAACAATGTTGTCCCCATAGTCCTCCTTAATTCTCCCAATAAAATTCACCTGTTCTGTGAAGCACACAGAAACACCAACACTCCTGGAGCTGGAGAGCTGCTGGGTGAAGACAGCTCCAACGTGAGCCAAAAGCTACACCTGTGAGCACAGTGTGTGACCGCACAGGCTGGGTGCTACTGGTCACACTTCAGCTCCTCATCTTTTTGGTGTATCAGACAAATTTCCCCACAACTGCTTTTATGCCAATATCACTATGGTGACACTGACGGTTTGGCCTGTTTGGGAGTTTTCTGTTTGGTTGATTTTGTTTGGTTTAAAATTAGAAAGATTTGGGGGGGTTAAAGACCTAGGAAGTACAGGAGAATCTTGCTCACCTTGTTCTTGGGGGTCATTGTCCACCCCTGTACTTTTCTCTCAGTTTTCCTCCTCTGGGATGTTGTCTCCCTGCCCTCATGGATTACTGCAGGGTTGCCTTCTCCTCTTTCAAGCCCAGAAGCTTCCCCACCCTGCTGACCACTGCCCTGGCAGACTGCTGGAATGAGGAGGAAGAGATGCCTAGAATAAATCCCAGCAGCAAGAGGGGGAGGATCAAGCAGGGCTCTCTCACCACTCTGTTATCTCTCATTTGCAGTGAAATTATCAGTCCTTCGTGACAAAACCTGTCTTCATGCACAGCCTCAGACAAGAGAGGCTGGCTCTGGTTCCCACAGCATTTTGGGGAGCTGCTGGGTAGGGGAACAGATCACCCCATGTCCACTCCACAGTGACACACCGGCAGCGGACAGGGCTTGTGTTTGTTCTCCATGGAAAAGGGTAATCTCTGCTTAGGGTGGAAGGGTTATCTTCTGCTGACTAACTAAGAACTGCTACAAGAGTGAACATACGCTTGGACTGTCACCTGCTGTGATTCGGACTCCAGTTCTTGAGGGCACTTAAAAGTCTCAGCCCAGTCCTAGTCAAATACTGCTCTTCAGTTTGATGTAGGAATTGACCCCAGTACGATCTTGGCCTGAAGGCAGGAGTACCAGCCAAGCAAGGCACACTAACACCTACACTAGGACAAGATAGCCTCTTCCTTCTTTGTGAAAACTGAGTTTAATTGCAGTTTCATTCATGATAATGACCTACATAATTTTCAATAATTGGATACAATTTATCTTTTCTTAATGAAAAAAATGGAAATTAGCAAAGAGATAGGATACTGGAAAATGCTTCATTTGAAACCTCTTCATTAATTATCAGGATGTCTAAATACCATTTTGAGAACTGCACTTACAGAACAAGAACCCAACTGATTTTTTTCATTCTTCTGTAGAGTTTATTGTAATACTCTAAACACGGCACCTACTTCTAGGAGGTACCTGATTTATTTGGGAAGCATTAGCTCCACTTCTGAAGGGAGTGGTAACTCCACATATACTTGCCTGAATGGGTAGCACAACCACCAATATCAATGTGAATTGTACACTCCGAACTCATTAAATGAAGATGTTTAGGACTTTCTGACATGCTTAAAAATTGCTCAGATCTTCACGGAATTTTTAGTGGGCTTTGTATTAACCACAGAATTCTCTAAATCCTTATTTTATAACTAATTAATTAATTATGATAATTCACATCATGTTCCTCATAACTAGCTCTAACATCAGTGTTTGATGGATGAAACAAAACAAGCTGGACTTTGAAAAGACTGGTATACCTGCTATATTCTTGCAGATGACAGTGATTAATAAAACTCAGTGTAACACACTATATTTACCAAGTCTCATTTTACATTTGTTGACTTACTAAATTACTTTGACATATCTCCAGTTTATGTTCTGTTACTGAAGAATAACTACACAACAGATGGCAGTGTGTTTGCATAACAATTTTTTTCGGCAGATCAATCTACAAGGTGGTTATAGGAATTGATATATATTGGTAAGCATGGGGTGTTTTTTTTGGCTATATCAATCAGACAGTCAGTCAACATAGTAATTTCTATATTGCAAAGGAGAGATTTAGCACACATATGTCATTATGGACAATTCTTTAAAGAGCAAAGCTGTAGTACCAAGGACTAAGATTAGAATAGAGCCAGTATGTGGAAAATAACATTTCTAGACAGCATCGTTTTTCAGAGTGACTTCAAAACTTCCAGAAATACTAACAAAGAATGGCTACGAAATCATATTGGAATTCATTTGGTATATAATTAAATATCTCCAGCTATACCTATTGCATTCTTCAGCAATAAGTAATAGACAATTACAAACTATGTCATGTCAAGTGAAAATAATATCTTGCAAATAATTATTATAAAGGAAAGCTATGTTGCTCCAAGAGTCAGGTTATTTATTAAAAACCAAAAAAGCAAATCCAAAACAACCCCCCAAAATCCTTGATTCCTGCAATACAGTCAAAGATATTTCAATGACAAGTTAAACATTTTCTCCTTACACTGCAGACTGAATCAAAATTCTCAATCTAATGGGAATGACTTTGGTTGCCTCACCTCACCTCATCCACCAACGCTACATAACATAATGGTACTGATTAATAGATCAGAACAGTTTGATCCTGCGTTAAGACGGAATGACTGTAGAGAGAAGGTAGAAAATGAGTCAACCTGCAGCCCAGGATGCCTGTCTTCAGTTCCCAGTGCTACCCGTGTGCTGTTGCCTGGCCCTGGAAAAGTGACTTCAACTATTTGCATTTCAATAATGACAGTGTTTCATTCTCTGAGACCTAAGAATACAAAGCATTATATCAAAGTGAGGTACAGTTGGTACTTATAGTTGATACACACTGTAAGTGGTTCTTTCTATTTTGTCTGGTTTTAAGAACTGGTAAGTGACATTCCCGTTGATCTGCAGCCAAAGAGACAGCCAATACTAATGACTTTCTGTCAAAGCCTTGAAATTAAATAATAATGAAAGACACAAAACACTATTTTTGTATGTTCTTCCAAGGAACAATATGAAGACAAAGTTCTGATTAATTAGAGCATTTTTTAAAAAAGAACATCTCTTTTGGCATCCTACTCCAACATACAACTGCCATTGGAGAGGGCAGGGAACAGCTGTTTTCCATGAGAAATTTTAGTTTGTCTCTGTGGGTGAGTATTTCTATTTGTGATGTACCCTCCTTAGTGCCAGACCACTAATTTTTAGTAATGCAGGCTCTGTCTTTGAGGCACAAAAAGGGTGAAGTGTAATAATTTGGAGGTTGAAAATTCACTGCTTGATGCTTCCTGTAGTAAATTTGACCCTGGAATATTAAGGGGTGTTAAATAAATTGGACAGAGAGGTGTTTGGGGAGTAAAAGTGCCAGACACACTGCCATGAATGAGCAATTAGATGTTCACGAACCAGCTTATCACAAATTACATGCCTACAATATCTATTACTGTAATGACCTTGAGAGTTGACTCATATTCTCCCTTAACCTAATGAGCATGCTGAGTATAATCAATTACGTCTGCAATTAAAATTATAATTTGTCTAACAAACTCTTCTTCACTTTCAGACAGTTTTTAACAAAGCCTGTTACATACTGGTAAAAGATAAATATTAATTTTCTGTTGTGTTCTCATTTTTTCACTTACTCTGTGGCTAATTTATTAAATCATATTACCTCTCTCCATTATTTTTTTAGGTTTTCAGCAAAATTTAGTTAAGTTTCAGTCCTGAATGTCATGGGATAATTATAACATTTAACAGCAATTTATCATTTCCCAATAGGGTTTGCAACCTGTCTTTGCCTGCCTATTGAAATTTGTTTGCATGTTCCACTCAACTGTTACTGTAAATATGCTGCCTTTCAGTTCTATACACACATATCCTGTGTTACTGGAGTGACCAGAAGATATTCTGATGAATAGAGCTGACATCTGTTTGCCAGTCCGGACCTACTGAGGTCAAGTCAACCTAACGTAAGAAAAACAGTGCCCTAACCATTAAGGCACAGGTCGTCATTCATTTCAATCTGCTGCTAATTATAGAGTCAACCAGGCAGGCAACTACAGAACTTTTTCCTTATGTATCCAGGTGTTCAACAAACATTTCGAAAGATTCATACAGAAATTCTACATGTCAATCATAAGAAAATGCAAAGAACTGGAAGAGGGGTTTAAAAATGATTCCTCGAGTTTTATGTAATGAACAAGCAAAGGAAACCCTTCCAGTTCTCAAGAAAGGACAAGCTGGGCTCTTCTGATGTATGGACTGGTTCAAAGTCACCAGAGTTCTGAATCCCTGCACCGAGGTCAGAGAGTTTTGAGTGAAGCCATGTATCTAAAGAGGCACTCTGCACTGCCAGGGCTATTACTGCCCATTCTGCACCCACTGGCAGGCAGTCACTGCACCAAGGCGAGGGAGCGCTGGCCTGGCTCTGCACCACAAAAGCAGCAGCTTGGCTTCAGGCAAGTGAAGGCCAGGATTTGTAACTGCAAGTGTTTTTCAAGCAATCGCCCAAAGATGCTCCATCAAATCAAGCCAACCTAGAAGAGTGCTCTACCCAAGGTACTGTGCTCTACTAAATCCTACCGCTAGCCTAGCTGCGGCCAGCTCTCTCAGCGACATGTTCCCCAGCACAACGGCAGCTAAACACATGCCCAGATCCATACAGATGTGCAGGCTCCTGCACAGAACAAGCAATCTGCCTCCCTGCTTCAATCTGCTGCCAGGCAAGACCAGCAAATGCAAGGAAAATACAGCCTAACCCTTAATGAACGAGACGCCATTGCTCATCCTGCAATCTGCCGTTAATTACAGAGCCACGCAGGTAGGCAACAACCTGACCCACAGATGCCGTCAGGGTGTTGTTGTGGCACGGTGCTGTGCTGAGGAATTACACCCAAGGAGTTTTCTCACCCGGGACAGCAGTGTTTTGGCATGCAGCATTTTTCATGCAGAAGGGAATTAGCTGACAGACTCATTTCCTGCTCCCACGATCCGCTCTTAAAACTCCCAATTAAGTGAAAGTATGTCAAACTGAAGAGCTTTATTTGCTTACTTCCCTTCTCCAACATGCCTTTTTCCCAGGACTTTCACATACTTAATGCTCTCTATGAAATATTGATGTCTACCTCAGAAAAGAGGAATGATGAAGCTGTTATTTATATGAAATTAATTAAGTTTGCCACAGAAATGAATGTTATATGCTCTGGATTTTGGATCTTCACAATCTACTATACCTGGATGGGTCCTGGAGGGTGACTGACTGCTCTGGAATACAGCTAAAAGCAAATGAAATGGGAAAAAAAGGCCCCTCCAGGCACAGAAATACCCATGAGTCACTTCTCTGAAAATGTTACAGATAGTGAATAAACTATCTTATATTTTGTATTTATTTTTGTCAACAAAATCTAATCAAAGTTCATTTTTTTTTAGAAACTCAATAGTTACACTAAATTAGATTACATAGAAAATTAAATCATAAATCCATGTAACTAGGCCCTGCCTCTGTCTCTGTTGCTCCAAAATACAACTTTGCCCTCTTGAGCACCTCATTTAATTCTGAGAGGCTGAGCTTCCAAACTAGTTATGGATTTGATCATTTAATAACATGAAACAAGTAATTGTGTGGGGGAAAATTTATTATTTAATTAGGCTTTACTGGTAATCAATAGCAATCTATTCATTAATTTGCATATCCCTTGTTTCTAATGTGTACCCACAAATTCTTTTTTTTTTTTAATTTATGAACCTTCTTTCTTCACTATGCAAAAGGAGGTGCTCAAACTGTAGATATTATGTAGAACAAATAATTGAGCAGCAGGAATGAATGTATGCCCTATAGAACTGACTGCAGGACAAGATTTAATACTGAAAACAAGGAAAAGAAATAAAACAACTAGTCTATTCTCCCCAGGATGCATGCATAATTCTCATTAATGTTAATGAAAGATACTAAACGTATATGCACTGAGGGGAGTTTATTAGAACTTAATAAATTCTGGTATTTTTCCTTACTTTTTTTTTTAACTTGATAGTTACTAAAAGAATTAACTTATTCAGGTGAAGTGGAAGATATTTAAAGATAAAAATAAAACCACTATCTCAAATTATACTTCATAGGTTATTTTCTCAAAAATCTGTTTTGCATTCAGAATTACTAGATTCACACGTATGAATAGTAATTGTAGCTTTAAATGATAAACTATAGGAAATCAAAGAGTTACTATAGAAATGGCAAAAGCTCCATCGATTTAGTCCACATATTTTCACAAGTGAACTGAACCCTTTATACCGGAGAATAATCTAGCCCCAGACACCAAGGTTGGTCTACTTACATGGGACTCGGAATCAAAGACAGATTACAGATTCATATTCTGCTAGATCATAATTCTAAATTAGGGTGGCCTCACTAAAAGGCCACAATTGAAAGTATGGCTTTTGTTGAGTTCAGAGATGATTTATTTGCAGAAAAAAGCATCCACTAAATACAGTGAGAACTGATCCACTCTTCAATCTGGGCAGACCAACTACCCGCTCATGGTAATTTCTCACTAGCTGAGGTGTGCTGGAAGGCCAGGTGAGAAAACATCACAGTATTATTGTCTTTTCTATGCCTTCTCAATGGAGAACTAATAACGCTTATTCACAGATCCATCAAAAAACAAAGAAAGAAAAAAAAAAAAAGCAGAAAAATAAAGTGCTACCTCTGGGCATTGTCTTTACTTCAAATACTAAAATCTAGAGTTGAAATCAGACAGAGAAATTCAGCATTCAGGAAATCAGATAGAGGAATTCAGCATTTCAGACTTCAACATCTTTACAAGTAAGATCAAGACAATCATTCACATGAGCACTTTCCATCTGGTCTGGTTTATTTTCTTCCAGCTTCTCCCAGGGAGAATTTGGATCAGTGATGCCAGGCAGACAGCATGAAATGAAGATTTTCATGGTAGCAATGAAGGAGGTAAATCACAAAAATATAAATGGAAGAGAAAAGAAAATGGTTTGATTTTTCAGAGATAATGATTTAGGAGATTACCAAAGGAGGAACCATTTTCCTCCTTCCAAAGACCTGAGCAATCTAGCAAACAAATATGCCTTTCCAATCTTCTGCCTTAACCACAGCCTATAGCTTTCCCCTGCTCCTGGCTGCAGAGCTTTGCTCTGAAGTGTTACAGGGTGGAATATATTTGGAGGAGATGTGTGCATGGACACGCCACACTTAGCATGGGTCCTCGCATGTGGGCACGGGCAGAAACAAATTTGTAGTGACTGTATATGTCATTCTAAGCCCAGAAGCAGAGGCAGCCCCTTAGCCCAGACTGAAGCCCATACTAACAAATCCAGTCTGATTGACCTGTTCATGTAGACAACTTCAGTGGGTTTCATCCACGATAAAAAGCTAACTAGTTTTTCAGGGTTCTCTACTTGGACATGCTGTCCCTCTCCCTGGGACTGCCACAGCGAAGCATCCCTTCCGCACCCTGCACAAAGCCAAGTCCCAGGTCATCGGATAAGGGATGGGAGACAGAAAAGCTCAGGATAGAAGCAGGACATGGTGTAACAGGGGGAACAACAAAATGTCATGGACACAGGTGAGCTCTCCTGGCAGTCAGAGCAGGGCAGTGCCCTGTGACTTTGCCCTGCATCTGAAGGACAGAGCTATTATCAATGCAGCCTTTTCATCTGCTCAACAAAACAGGAATAATGACTTGGCCCTTCTTTAAATCACTTTTGCCGCAACAATTTCATTGGTAAAATTGTATTACCAGTCTGCTGCACCTAGCAAGAGACTGAGAGCTCCTGAGAAGGACCGAGGCATCTCAGAATCCTGGAAAAGGCAACCTGTGATGCACAAGAAAAAGATGTGTGGAGACCAAATGGTGAAAAAGTAAGCTTCAGGATGAATTTTAGTCAACTGGCTAATTATTACAGGCGAATTTAGCCCTCTGAAAGTGAACGGTTTATCTCCAAAGTAGGCAACTGTGTTAAAGCAGGGAATCTAAACTTCTCTGCTCAAATCTTCCATCTGTAATCTCAGTTAAGGGGACAGTGTAATTGCTAAAAATAATTTGGTTTATGTTTTCCCCAACTTATGTCAATTGTGGCATCATTCCTAGAAATTTAGAATATTAATATACAAAAAGAAATTTAAAAATACACAGAAATGCTTTTATTTACAGAATTCACTGTTTGGAAGTTGCAATTCTAAGTTTTTTTCCTTCAAAATCAGGGGGCTGCAGAGTGTTTATGCATTGAAAGAAAATCATGAGCAGCAGCAGTTAATTCAGACACCGAATAATTTATTTTTAAAATCTTAATCGTGACCGGCAAATTTATCTATTAGTCAAACAGGGAATTTCTCCCCAGAAAAGGCCTGTAAATGTGCTGAACTGCATGCACAGATGCCGATTTCTTTTATGTGATTCAAAACTGAGGACAAACCTACCAACCTGATTTTACCAGGTAACTGCAGACATTTAAGTAAGAATCAGGCTTTGTTTCATGATTAATCCTTTCCCTTTTTTAAAAATATGTACCTCAGCATTTGGTACATGTATGTGTGTACAATCTATCTAGAGGTACCAGCATCATTCAGATTTCTGCAAAAGGGAAGGTTTAGAGTGTTTCTCTAGCTCTTCAGGGAGCGCAACACCTCACTTGCCTAAAAAAGAACCACAGTGCAAACAGCAGAGCATTGCTCAATAACTGTCACTGAAACAATAAAACAGAAAACAGCACAGCAGTGTGGAGTCATAGACCTCTGAAACACATAACTAGCCAAGATACTGCCTTGTGGAGTCACCGCGTGAGCCGCACTGCATAAGCTGCAGGTTTTTACTCCCATCACTACAAGCAAGTGTAAGGAAAATGTAAAATGGTGAGCACCACACAAGAGGTGCGCCGGCATCCATTCTCGTTCAACCTCAGAAACTGCTATTCCAGCAATATTTCCATCAGCATGGGCTTTTCCTACTGCTAACCAAATGAGGAGGGGCCATGCGATAAAGCTCCCAGAGATTGGATTTTAAAGGCATATTTCAAATTCTTTTAAACTACACCTTAGCTTTACAGAATGAGCAGTAACCCCTATGTGTTAGTGGTCTTGCCAGAGGGCACCCAAGCAGCTTTCAGGAGGGATGGGGCAAATGAGGTTTGCGAGAGGGGTTTTGCTTTGTATTGCGGGAAGCTTTTGTCTTTTCCAGCCTGGTTTTCAATGAGCATGATATAAAAAATTGGCAGTATCCAGAACGATTGACTTTTTTTTAAAAAAAAACACACAAAACCCCCCCACTAAAAATATTACATACTCTTCACCCTGTCATCCTGTCTGGAGCTTGCTGAGCAAGTTTTATTCTATTATTTTAACCTTAGTTTTCCACTTCTAAATCATTTCAAGCAGAGGCTTTTTTTTTTTTTCTCTGAAAGAAAGTCCTACATGGGCTAACATGGTGCTGCCAGAACAGACTAAAATGCATGGACTAGATCAGATATACTTGTATTTCAGATGTGCTTGGAATTTCAATAGGTTACAGGACAGTGTAACCGCCTACTCCTTCATGTAATAAAGGAACATAGGGCTAGGAAAAGCCTCCATTCCCTTGTTATCACATGTGAAAACATTACACGCACTCTTTCCCTATTGACATTTTTAAGCAACAAACTCATTCCAGCTGTGCAGGCTCTCTGGAGAGCTGCGGGGACAGCTTTAAGTAGATAGCTCTTTCATTTTCTGAAGGGGAGGTGACTTTTAGGGAGGAAAAAAAAAAAAAAGAAAAAAGGATGTGACTTTAAGGGAAAACAGTATGGAGCCAATTGAACATTTTCTTTATTATTGCATTGATAAGGCAGTCAGGACTTTAATAAATGGGTTCCCTTTGTCTGGCTGAAATTGGGTCATTAACACGAGCAAAGCAGAACTGTGATTCTGCCCTTCTTTAGGAGACTCTGGATGGATGTCACAGCATTCAGCCAGACAGCTGAGGCACCAAAGTTTAACACAGATCAGTCAACTGAAAATGCCTTGGGGCAAGAACACCCAATAAAACTCAACCACAAAACAGTTTAAGTGTGGGTAAATGCCTGCTTACAGAAGGCATATGTTAGCATGAAGATGTCTGTTTTGCACATGACCCTTTGACATCCCTTCTAATCTGTGGTCAGCATAGGATATAATTTCATGGTGGATCTTTGGAGGAAGCAAAAGCATTACCTGGTAGGCAAGAACACAAAGATAAACGTGCAAAATGAGCAGAGGTCAGAGCACTGGCACACAGTATTCTGTTACAAAGCATTATATTAATTTTTAGAAAGAGTCAGAAACCTATTAAACTGAAATCTAGCTTTGCGACACTTGCTTAATAAACAATTTTCACCTACTACAAAACACAGCATCAAGTTGCATATCTGAATTAAACAGGAATACTTCTGCACATTTCTTGGTGAGTTACATTCTAGTTGAAAGTAAGGTTTTGTAACAAAAAAAAAAAAAAAAAAAAAAAAAAAAAAAAAAAAAAAAAAAGAAAAAAAAAAGCAAGCATTCCCTGTTAAACGAAGAGGTTTATAAGATACAAGCTCTACAAAGAGAAAAAGTATCATGGATGAGATGGAGCTTGAAAAGAAATTCATACACTAACCACACAAAAATTAATCAGACAGCCTTGACTGTGCTATTAATGATTTTAGAACTCATGCATTGTCTGGGATTGCTAGAGGGTTTGCATTTACAGTACAATAGGGTAGTTGTAGGACCTGTACTCAAGAGTGGCATTTGATGGATTGTACGAACTCTGAGACAGAGAATGATTTAAATGCAAAACATATTGCTGTAACATGGGAACAAAGAAGCGAAAGATACTTTCTAATTAAAACAGAATTTTTGATCCTAATCTCAGTTGTTGTGGGACAAATGAAGAGTAGCATGTAGAGCAATTAATGGATTTCTCAACACCCCTCCCCATATAGTGTTTTTTTGTCACAAAATGCCAATTCAGTAAAACGGAAATAATTTTCAAAAGAGGTTTTGTTTTCATAAAGAAAAAGTTTTTGTTGTCAAAATACCCCGTTATAACATTTTCAAAGGAAAACTTTTCTACCTTTCTGATAGAAATACTTTCTCATCTTGAAATGTTACTCTGTTTATAGAAAAAAAAATAAATTGAAGAGCTTTCAAGCTTTCAAATAAACCCTTCTGAATGATTTGTTCAAGATCCTTCTGTCATGAAAATTGTAAATATCTGAATGCATACCAGGAAACAAACAAAACAAAAGTATATTTAAAGTGTTTTTGTCAAAGTAGAGCAGGCTCTCCTGGAGCTGCACGGAAGGGCAGAATGTGGGGAGCCCTGGCAGAGTTTAACCCTTCCCTGCAGTAATCAGACAGGTCACTGTGGGCACCATGAGGGGTCCCAGCAGGAGCAGGGCTCCGTGGGGTGACGGCTCGCTTTCCACCTGGACTGGCTGCTGGCACAGCCACCCACAGCCCCGGCCTCTCGCCGGCCTTGCAGGGCTCTGCTGACACATGACGCAGCTGCTGGGCACTGGGACAGGCACATCCATGCTCCAGTGGACATTCCCGAACGTCCACACACCCTTCATGTTATGCACAGGTAAGGACCTTTCCAGGTATTACCTGCGGTTTAGGTCTGACCCATTGACCTTTGGAAGAAGAAAAACAGGCAGCGGCCAGCGCTCTGCGGGTCTGCTGCTGAAGGGGATCATGCCCAGCAAGGGAAGAGCAAGATGCTGGATGTGGCCAACAGAGCTGCATGACTTCTAATCTCAGTACACTAAGGCAATTTAAACAAGCATTTGAGCCCACTTACTTGCTTATTATAGTTTAATTTAGACAGTGTCAATAACTCTGACTAGCTCTGGGGGTATTTTTGGAATTAAACTACCTAAAGAGAATATTCATCTAAGAAATCCATATGGCAGGAAAGAAGGGCAGAATTGCTAGCATGGAATAATAAAATCTTCCTTCTCATTACCATTCTTCAACTTATATATTTTGAAATTTCTTTTACTTTCTTCATTGATAGTGGCAGATTTTTAACCCTGTTGTGCTTTGTTTTTATTTCTCTACATTGTAGTCCATACAGATATTCTGTGTTGGTCCAGGGACAGAGAATGATGTTACAAGTCAGGGGTACAGCATGTCATGACATTCACTGCTGGAAATTCAAAATCATCCAGATTCAGAACCATCATAATTCACTGCTAAAGAGAATCTTTCAAAAATTTCTGTCCCCATCGCTTCAGGGTACTTCACAACCTGATATTTCTGGATCAGACTTCATTATCCAGGTCATCATTTCAATTTATCAGTGCCTTGGAGCCTTTGGTATTCTCAGCTAGGATGGTGTCGTGTCCATCAATCTCTAAGCTGTTTCCCCATTCCCAATTTTCTTTCATCTCCTTCAGTCTTCAAAAAAACCTCTAGAACTTTACATGGGTGTATACTGGACAGATACACCTCTTACTTTTGTCAACTGTTACCATGTTTTAAGTACAGGAACTGATCTGTACAAATTACAGGGGCCTTAAGAACTGTTTTCATTCTAGGTTATGCTTATTAGTGTTTGTATTAAGGGAGGGTTTACAGATCCACCAGTGCCTCTTTAGACTATAAGCATCACAAACAAAAAAAAAAGGATGATGCTTTTCCTGGAAAACTTATAGCTCAGTCAAAACCTAAATGTTACATGTAATGAACAGGAGTAAGGACATGACAAAGCAGAGGAAACTGGGATTCTAGGGCTACACTCATTGACTACATCATAAAAAACATAGGTCTGGCCAAGGGACTGAAAGGAGAATTAGACCAGCACAAGGCATATTTTTGAAAAGGGCCTTGAAGAAAAGGGCAAAAATCATTATTTAGAGTGAGTAGAAAACTTTAAGGGCAGGAGGGCAAACTATCTGGATGCCCCAGCTGCTTCCCCATCTCTGTAAGGGGCAGTATAGTCCTAGCTTTGAAAATACACACTACTAACAACCCACCAAAATCCACCCCAGTCTAAGTATAGTACCAAAATAGAATGAAAATTATGAGCCCAAACCAGACATAGCAGCCCTGAGACTACTGAATTTTCTGTACCAATTACCTACCTGCAACATTACATATTCTCCAACCAAATACTATTAGTGTGGTTCTCAAAGCAATTCAAAGAGACTGCTGTATTTCATCAAATCATTTTTGGACATCTCACAAACTTTCAAGAGAATCACTGTTACTAAGAGTAAAGCAAATAAGACCATTTGCTCACATGTTCAGTACAATCTGTTTTTTTAAAAAACTTGTTTCTTTCTTCCCTGTTTTTTCTACTTGAATTTTTATATTTGTTTAGAGGTAAAAAAAATATTTGCATTTCTCAAACGCCAGCTTTTTTTGTTCTTTTAAGAGAGCAAAAGGTGGTTTCCAATACTCCATTAAACAAGGACTCGCATCTGCCAAGTCTGCAGGGAAAGCAGGCTGAGGCATCAAAAGTACTGCAGTTAGTGAATTTAATCCTTCTGATGCAATCAGTCTGCAATGTGATCTGATTAAACTTAAAGACTCAAACCTGAAGTCCACTACTTCAGGTCCAGAGATAAGTAGACAAATAGTACGAAAGAGCAATCTGCTGTGGGCTTAAATAAAACCTAGACTCGACAGTTCAGGTTAAGATTTCTAAAGAACGCAAGCCAGGTGAATTGATTTAACACAGCATTAAAAAAACATCAGGGAAAGAAAAACATGTACATCAAAAAATAATCGTGAGACAATCTTCTCAGTGTAAAATAATTAGTGGAATGTGTGACATATAAAATAAATTTCTGCACATATACCCACACTGCCACCATCAGCCTCGCCTTCTCATTTATTTAGGTGAACCTGTAATTGGCAACCAGGCACTTACTCATGGGTAACAGCGGAGGTGCTGAGCTGCTGGAGACTTTGACACTGCTGCAAAATAGAGTATGTGTTCATATGTGTTTGTGCAATGGACACTTACTGTGCAATATTATCTTGTCTCTACAGATAAATTAGTTGCATCATGCTCCTGCCAGCTTGATTTGTTTAGCCTTTACAGAGAACCGAGTACATGGGGTTTCTTGTGATTGAATCTCACGTAAAAGGTAAACCTGAGAGTTTATTCTACACAATGCTATACATCCACCAAGGCAGCTAGAGCATTTGCTGACTTGATGTTGAAAAGAAGGCTATAAAATATACTGGGGAAATCTTGAAACGTCACTCACTTGACATAGCAATAAGAGCCCTGCATTAAGATGCAGAGCTGATTTCCCTGATCCATGAAATTGCCTGGATATTTAAAGCATTCTCAAACAGAACCAGCACAAAACTCACCCTCCATTCCTGGCACAAGGACACCGTGGGTTTTGTATTCTCCAAGAAAAACAGAGCTTAAAATTGCAGAGATAAATATTCTTTACAAGAGGACCTAAACCCGATTTCCTTCCTTTCTCAAGAAGAAATAAGTATTCAAAATGTCTTTAATGCTGGAAGATGGTTATACTTGCTGACACACTGAGCAGATGCAAGGTTCTCTGTTGTGAGTTGATGCAAGAACATCTTACAATAAAACACAAAGCGTGCAAGTCTGTGACCACCTCTGGAGAGGGACATTTGTCCCTCTCATAAACAGGTGACAGGACTGGAATAGGCACAATCTGTGGACAGCTATGAAAAATATTACAAAGCAATCTATTGTATTATTTTATGGTCTGAGAGCTAGGACATGGCTCAGAATTCCTTAGCAAATGGTATCTTTCCGGCTGCTAAAGGGAAAGTAAAGACTGATCTACACTTCCAAAGTATTGGTGAGCTGAGGGTCAGGTATAAGTTGAATTCCTTCCAAAGACCCACACAATGCAAACAGACTGCAATAATGGGGGAATTTGAAAGAACCATAAACTTCCCTAGAATGCTGTAATGTAGGCTCTGGTAGCTTAGATTCAAAGGAGGACAGTACCCAGAAGAAGAAGTACAAAAGTTACAGAGCTACATGTTAGATTGTAAACGGCTTCCCATCAGGTAACTAGGAAGGTTTTAGCCCAAGAGGCACCAGTGAAGTATCCTGACATTGCAGTACATGGCACATCTGACTGAAACCTGCACACACCAGCAGAACGAACACGTAACATTGGCGGAAGATCTTAGAACTGATTTCTACCCAAAATCACTCCAAAAGGGTAATCTCCTTTAAACCTGGTGCATGCACTGCACGTATCATTTTTAGCACCTCCATAACAAAGAAAGACCTGAGACTCAAACTGAGGTTCAAGATTTTTTTCTTGAGCATGGATTATCATTCCTTCTTGTTGACAAAGAAGAGAATTTCCTAATATTTTTCAGATAAATTTCTCAGTTTTTGTCTTCACCTAGGCTGATAGCTCTTCCTATTTTGTAGTAAAGATTTGCACTGACCAATTTAACAGCCAGTACTCGTCCCCTGCTTCCTGTAATTCTTTTCCTACATAGCACATACAGTAGTCTCTATTCATACAACCGTACAGAATTATACAAAATACAAATGGGAAGGAGTCTTGAAGCCATCTGCTATGTGACCCATTCAAACCAAGATCAGCCACACCTAATTAGCTCCTGACATATGCTTGCCTACCCTATTGAAACAGTCTGCACAAACTCCCTTGGATATTTATATTGTGATGCTTTGCTATTCTTACTATTAGAATGTTTTTCTACTGTTTTGTCTGTTCCAGAAATTTTAATTAAAAGTTTCCTTAGAAGAAGACTGGATTACTGTGCATTCTGATACATGAAGAAAAACACATACAGAAACATACGACACATTGAAATCAAGGTTCATAAATTACTTGTAGATCTCATAGGTGGTTTTGCAAACTTTCCAATTCAAAACAGTTTAAATGGAACCAGCTATTTATATATCCACCCTATTGCTCACTTTAAAGAAGATCTTGATCATAGTAATTTCCTCCCCAATTCAAGTTCTGAAAGCTCTGAGTTCTCTGAAGAAAATAGTTGCTGGCATTTTTGGATGATAAACATCCCAAAGTGATGATGATAAATTACAGCGTTGCCCAATGATGCAGAAAAGTAGAGAAACGCAAACTGCTAACCTCTGATTTATGAATACACACTCTTTATTACAGAGTCTAGGGGTTCACAGCTGTAAGAGCAGGTCATTTTCATCTCATTTCTTATTAAAACTGCAAGAAGGAAGCATGAAGGGTGGCTACCATATTGCAACGTATTGGCTAGATTAACACTTAATGCTCTTTGTCTCCAGTACCAATCCAAAATAATACAGAATTTCCTGCCTTTTTAAGGTCTACATAAGCATTTGTTACCCTTCACGATCACAGATAGGAATTTTTACATAATTTATATTAGCAAATTTTCTTGCATTTTAATATAATCATTCCTAGAAAGTTTTTCTTTACACAGAAAAAAAAAAAAAAGTCTAAGATATTAAAAGAAATAATGTGATCTGCCTGTTAAAACATATTGGTGTTAATGAAAAAAAACTACTTTGGAAAGTATTCAAACTGACCCTTTCACCTATCAACAGGCATTCCCAGTGAAACCCACCCAATGCACTCTAAATCACAAGCCGAGGAATCCGTTTTGTCGCAGTACTGAAGTAAATTGTATTACATTCCTTCATCACTCCTCAGCTTCCCAAAGCTTGGGGATTTTCTGTTTTATTCTCCTCTCCCTATTACCTCTCTGTTAAATATTCAAAGCAGGCAACAAAAAGGACTAGGAAAAATAAGGTCAATACAGCAAATTGGAAAGAAGTAAAGTGTTTCTATACACCATCATTTGGTTGTTACAGTTATCTTAATCAACCCAAACAGCTTCTTTGAGACATCTAATTTGATTTTACAAAGTGCTAACCCATAGCCATATTTGACTTTCCTTTGATTCCAAATGTAAAAAATAGCCTTTATCTAATGTTCAGGCATATAATCTAACTACACATGCATTTGCATTTGCATTACGAGGCAGTGAAACATGGCTGGAGAGCCATCTTGGATGTTATCTATGTTATTACTGAAGTGGAGAGTATAATCATAAATCCTTCTCTTCCCCTCCACCCCCCACCTTTTTTTCAGAAGTACACTTAAAAACTGTTTTTAAGCTTCACTGGCTCCATTACATTTGAACTTCAGTAACAAGAATGTGATATGAATATGTAGAGGGAAAGCATAGACAAAAGGTATATTTTCATAATGTGGTTCAGTTTAACTGTTCCTATAATTAGCTACAACTCATTAGGCAATAAAAAGACAAACAAAGAGATTATGAATGGAAGGGCAATATTTTCTCCATAAAACAAACAAAAAACTTAAACAGATGCCTCTTTTCTAAAGCTTTCCTTGCATAAATACACCCAGCAGCTTAGAAAAGATATTTTCATGATTGAAAATTTTTGTCTAGAAAGAAAACCTGTAAACATTATGCTGTGCAATTTCAATAAAAAGTATTTACAGCTATTGTGCACTTGGGATTTTTTGATCTCAAGGATAAAATAACGATACAGCAATGGTCTGCAGATGACTAGCTTTGATCTTTTATTAGTTCTTATAATTGTCTCTTAATTTGTATTCTGCATAATAAGCACTCACCTTCACCGTTTGTCCAGCTTCGGGGCCATCCTGTAAGCAAAGGGAGAAGTCTCAGGTTAGAGGAACTAACAAGGATCACACAGGAATTCAGAGATCTTAATCAGTCATCATTTATATCCAATTTTGGTGTATATTCATTTAGCATATTTTCCTGGGGACTATTCAAACAAAGTTTTTGGACAAGGTGCCTTTCCGTATCAGGCCATGGCAAAGTGAGAATCTTAGACCACAAAAACGACAGTTATTTTTCATTCTTTCAGATCATATTTTTGAGTAGCTAGCAATAGATTTCTGATCCGTGTGAATATAAAATCAGACATGTAAGTGAGAATTTAATCAAAGCATGCTTGTTTAAATTCTTATTCCAGTGAAATGGGCTTAGTCTCCTGATTTGCTTTAAACAGAGCTCTTCTTTAGTACAAAAACACCCAGCACAAATAACTGAAAGGTCAGAATTGATAACATATTTACATGGCTACATGTCTCTGCCTGCATATAAATAGCTGTGAGCAGGAATTACTTGTTTCCACCACAAGCAGTGGGTTAACTGCTGAATGGAGAGATGTGGCTGCCTTCTCTAGGTCAATCCTGCAAACACTTCTTTGAAGAAAGAGTATTTGCTGAAATACTCACTAACGAGCGCTGCATTTGGGAGTGTTTGCAGGCTTATTCCAAAGTTTTGCAGTTATTAATTATCCACATTTTTATGCTGGTTTGCCTTTTAGTTCTTTTCAGTGGCAAATCTGGCAGACTGCAATGCAGTTATTGCATTTCTTTTTTTTTTTTTAATTATTATTTTGTGTTTATTGCCCTTTGAAGTTTGAATGTCCTTTTCTCATTGGACTAGGGAAGAAGGTTGATAAAACAAACCATTATTATTTTTTTTTTTAATTGACTGGTTTACAAACCTGAATTGAAATGGTGAGAGAGGCGCTGCAGAAATGTTTCTCCACCACGTTGCCAACTCTTTGCACTGTACAAAATAAATCGGCC
Organism: Athene cunicularia; assembly: GCF_003259725.1. Taxonomy (NCBI): domain Eukaryota; kingdom Metazoa; phylum Chordata; class Aves; order Strigiformes; family Strigidae; genus Athene; species Athene cunicularia. The sequence goes on from NW_020799116.1 coordinate 4,208,443, forward strand.
ACTTCCTCAGGACACAAGTCACGGAAACGTTCCACCATCCGCAGAGGACAAACAAGAACATCTGAAGTTGGTATTGTCAAGGCACAAACGCAAGTCTGAGTGGTCCAGAAGGACAAGTGTCAATCCCTAGCCTGTGAATTGCTTCTGATCACCTTTGAATTGTCTAAACTCTTCCTCTCCAAGGATTACAGCAAGAGCAACTAAATCATAAGGCTAAAACCAGAGAATCATATGATGCTTTGTTGAGAAGTTTCCTCAAATCCCTCAGTTATGGGCAAAATCACCAAACTAAGGTCCATATGTTACTACTGAGACATCTAAAGGAAAGCAAAGTTTTCAGAGATTCAAAGTTACATTCTGATAGAGAGATGCTAGTATTTACCACCTCTGGAAGTCAAAGACATTTCCTTTCGTAATTAAAAATGGAGAAAAGCCAAAGGAATTTAAGATGGGTTTGGGTATGTGATCTGAGAGCAATTTTACAATGCTTTCCCACATATGCGGTGCGTATTTTTGAAAATCTTGGTCTTACACCTCTAATTTCAGGTACCTAAATGTGAAAAGTTGACACTATGCTGGTAATAGCAGGTCACTTATTTCTACATCCCAATAATTACCATTCACAAGGAATGCTCACCTGTTGTAAATTTTATATTATATGTTATTAGAAATACATTAAATAATTAAGACTATTCCCTTTAAAGCATGGAGTTCACAACACTTAAATACACTTTGATTTTATTCTACCTTGTTGAATGTGCTTCACAAGTCAGTGAAATAAAGCTATAAAGTAAACAACTGAAGTACACAGACACTATTCACAGTCATCTGATCTGCTGTGTTCACAGAAATTAATAAATGCCATGATTCCTCACTTGAAAGTCAATTTTGTAACATTATTAAGAAGGTCCAGAATTCTTTGCAGAGCCTCAGTTGTATAAATCCAACAAACAAATACTTAGGACTTTTTTTCTCATTTCAATTCCCTGCAGACAGGATGGGTTTTTTCTGACTATAGTCATAATACTGTAGTATTATGTTTGCAGAATAAAGACCTTAAAATCACCTTTAACACCACTTGAACTTTCATGACCAAAGGCTATGAAAATTAACAACTTATTTTTTCAATATTAAAAGAAGTCTTCAAAGGACTATGTGAAGAAAATTAATCTCCATGCTACTGTATTACAGTCATACATATTTTTACTGTCATATTTTTAAAGCCTGCAGGTATTCAGAATATTCTCTATACTCCAGGAAAGGTAACTAGGAGATGACCTATAGTTAACAGGTTCCCACAAAGGTTACATCAACCTTATATTCAATAATCACATGAGATATTGGAAATAAAGAAAGATTAATACATGCAAAAGATTTTTTATGTTCATAAACATGCAAAAATTATTTATTTTCATAAACATGCAAAAGATTATTTCCATAAACACAGAAACAACATTTACATTCATGAAGTTTATTGTAGGAATTGCATTTATAATTCTGATCAGAGAGAAAACCAGACATTTTCTGGAAATAAAGAAGTAGGAGCAGGTTTTGATCATTTTCCAGAGTCCAGATGAGGACAGACAAGATTGTAATGGATATTTGCTAAAGTGGGAGCAGATTTTCCGAGTGAGCTCCACAGCTAGCAGCTCCCAACAGAACAGAGAAGACTGGCCCCAGCTATGGGTGTTAATCTGCTTTGAAAATCTGGCCCTCATTTTTTTTAGTACAGCATCAGCTATGCCACCACTATTCTCTTTCTCTCTTGTTACAATTTATGGCATTAAAATTTAAGAAAGGAGAATTATTTATTTAGAAAGCGAGTACTTGGAAAGAAACCAATCCTGGACAGGGACAAAAAGCCTAGTTTGGTGAGGTTTTAGTTCTAAAATGCTGTGCCTCTTGGCAAGCTACTGGGCATAATAAAACTCCTGTAATTTATTTGTGCCTTCCCAGCACACTGTACAAAGTACCTCCATAAAGGATGCTATTGGCTGAATTTAGGGCCCAAGGGAAGATCTGGAAACTTGGTTGGCAGACCTGATTTCCATACCAGGAATAAAGAATAGAAAAACTAATTAATTTTACTCATAAAAAGGAAATCCATGTCAACACTAAAACAGGAAAAAGGACATTCGTTTAATCTGAGTTCATTTTTCAAAAGGAGAGAAGGGAAGCTTTTACCCTTAGGGCATCTGATACTTAAGTAGATAATTATCCTTCTTCTGCAGCACTGCTTTATTATCATGGGTCAACGAACCATTTGTAAGTGAAGAATTTCCCCTCACTTACCTCTAGCAAAACTGCTGCTTACATTAAGACAAGTTTCCTTTTCTCTTTTAGAATTTTTTCCCAGTTTCTCACCCTCTCAGACTCCTACATGCCTCACCAGTAATTGTTTGTTCTCTACCTAGCTCAGGGCCACAGTCACAAGTATGAATTCTTGCATAAATCATGGTTTCTACAACCTTATATTAACACTGTACTACTTGCCACTGTGATGCATTGTGAAAAACACGGGCTAAACGCTGCTTGCAAGAGCTTTTGTTTCCATAGCAGAGGGAGGGAGTGCAGTGTAAGTACTGGTTGTGACCAAGCCAGGACATCTGTTTTCTCTTCTTAATTCTGTCACTAATCTGCTCTGTCATTTGGGCAAGTTGTCCCTGTACCTCTCTCTCTCCTCTTCTATACTTTATCTGTCTTATCTGCTTAGATAGCATTTACCAGTTGGTGCAATGGATGTTTTCTTATTAAGCCGTGAGGTTCTCCGCTCATGGCCGTGAGGTTCTCCGCTCATGTGGGGCTGTGAAGCACTCCCGCAACATCAAACAATGTGCCCATAAACCATGTCGTTCTGCAAAAAGGATTTTCACTTCCTCCTTACGTTACCGAGACTCATTTACAACTCAAACTAGATTTTAACCATATTTCTGTCTTTGAATGTGATAAATAATTCAAAGGCACAATCACACACTGGAGCATCTTTGCTGAACTTTCCATCATTTCAAAATAATTCTACAAAGAATAATGATAGAAATTCTGAATCAGAGCTAAATTAACATGAGAATGTAATTAGGACAACATTCAAGTTATATTTAACTATGAATATATAAAAAGGCAAATGTTAGAATGAATTCATGGATTTGAAGTCATTAAGAAAACAACCATCCACTGCAACTTTAAATCATAGTTTTTAACTACAGTTTTTAACACTGGGATAGTTTTTAACCTTATATTCTGGTCAGATTTTAATCTGGATAAATGCTCTTTTCACCTCAAAGTTCCTCCTAACTTTAAAATTAGATAAACTGTTCATTGCTTTCTGCAATTACCCACTGCAAACACCGCTATGAACTACTGATGTGCTTCAGGTGACTGGGTATTAAAGATGCGAGTGAAAGTGAGTCTCTACTTATGCCTACATGCAATTACTCCTTAGACAGAAGCATCTACTGCCATCTGAGATGCCTCGGGGCATCCAGGTGCCACTACAGAAGGGCAGGAGTCTCCCATATGCCCTGTATCATATCTGTCAGCCAGGTGGGAAGCCTGAGCCATTTTAGGGTATCTGAAATGGCAGTAGGTGCCTGTGTTTGGGCAACAGGCCCCCACCTTCACAGAGTGGCTCAGTGGTAAAAGAGGCTGATACCCAGCAGACATGGTGCATGACTGAAGACAGCATTCTGCCTTCAAAAGGTTTGAACTTTATGTTTCCTTTCTCTAACCACCATAATTAATAATTTTGTGATTTCTTCATTCATTTAAAACTGCTACTGACTGATGAAGTTTCTAATTTTAAGCTTTGATGTGCACAGCTGTTATTTCCATCAAATTCTTCACCCCACATCATTAGAGTATGTGCGATTTAATATGTCAACTTCTCCATTTTAAGGAGTGGAAAACCCTTACGTCTTATTATAAGCTGTGATCATACATTTTTCTCTCTAGATCTTGCAGGAGTCTCTCAACAGCTTTACTTTTTTCCTAATAGCTAAATATGCATACAGAAGTCAATACTGTCACACACACTAAAAGCTCCATTAAAGATTTATTAAACAATTAGGAATGTCAGTATTTTCCATAGAGTACCAGTAGATAGTAGACTAAAACTCCAGGTATATTAGTGGAAGTGCATAACTATAAAGTAGCAGTAAAGCAACAGTGGATCAGAGCCATTACCCTCAAACCGAGCTAAAACCTAAGGATGACCTATGATTTCCACAAAATCACTTGTCCTTATATATTAGGCACAGCAGAGCACTCTCAGCAAAACCTTGGGCAGGTTGTTTAATACACCAAAGTCTGTGAGTCTCCTCCACGATTCAAATTAACAGCCTCTGCCTGTTGTCTATTGAGATTGTAACCTGCTTGGAAAAGCTCAGACTCATGGCCAAGCAAACATGGTTCAACAAGTATCTACACACCAGCAGAGCAAGGATGCCAAAACACATGTGCCAGCTCTCAGCCCTCAACAGCCAAAGTTGCATATATTTCTGTAAATCTCTTCCTCTCTTTCATTGACTTTTTATACCCTAATAACTGGAGTCCTTGGAGAGCGGCATTCAGAGACATTTACTGCAATGAGGTTCTGCAGTGGGCACCTGGACACCGCCAAGCACAAGTACAAATTCCTCATGTGCATCTAAGTATTTAAGGATATGCTCACATCAGAGATTATGGGTCACTACTGAAAAGTGAGCATTTGTTAACCGCATAACGACTTTCAGTTGATCAGAGAGGGCTCAAATTCTACAAGGAAAGCAAAACACATGGCCAACATGTGCACGCTGACCACTTCAAATGCAATTTTCCTTCCACTAATACACATAGAGTGGAGGCTGAAATTCAAAGGCACAGTAGCATTTTTTTATTTGCTTTATCTGAATTTTGACTTTGAAGCCTAAATTATTGTAATTCTGTATTTAAGGTTGAAGCCAGGCTCTGTGTTCCCTTCAATGGAATTTTGATCAACCCCACAAAGTGCCCATTATAAATTTTCACACACAACTATCAAGGTACACATGTTCTGTAGTTCTGAGATGCTGGAAAAATGGCCTTTGGGGGGGTCAAAAAAAGAAAGGAAACCAAAAAAAGAAACCCCAAAGAGGTTAAAATTCCTTTTATGTGAAAAGCTTTAGAACTAAACACAGCTTTTTCCTGGTTAAGTCCATTAGTTTGCTATATAGAAAACATACTTTTCGTTTTGACTTTTGTTTTATTCCCGAATTTGGACTTCAAACAGAACAATTCAAAGCTTTATAAAGGGAAAAATTAAAGGCTCTTCAGGTACTGACATTCTAACAATAGGAATTAGGTTCTTTATTGTTCTTTGTATTTTTGAGGAAATAGTTAAAAATATTAAAAATGACAGGTTTTCTTAATATGTGAGGCTTTAAAAGAACAAAATACAAGGTGAAAAAGGCAAAATATCTGAAAGTGAAAGGGTAATTGCTTCCTTATGAAACTCCTGGGTTTGACCAATATTGTTAGTTTTCTAAACCATTTGTTACAAAAGGTTTTAACTTAGAAAAATGATTTATTTTCAGTGTGTAACATGGTCAGGAATTCATAGCTCACATTGGGATGGAAATAGCATTCCTGTTCAGAAGCCTTTTTAAAAGATTTTTAAGTGTCTTCCTTCTCACAACAGCATGAGTGTCAAAATCTCAAAAAAAATATTCAAAATATATTTCAAAATATATTTCAAAAAATTTTAAACTCTTGAAATACGTAGTTTAGCATTCTAACATTTTCACACAAAAGGCAGTTTAGTTAATAAAAATTTTCCTTAATAATTTAAGTTTGGGAAACTCATCAAAACTGACATTTCATTAATATTTTGGGTTTGACTAACCCATTTTCATTAAAAAAAGGTGTCCCAAACTATGGTACCTACGGAGACTTAAATATTGCTTCGTGCATTTCATAAGCTTGGGTGACTAACTTAAAGCACAGCAGCCTCTGCCTCTCCCTCACTGCTGAAAACACCCCAATCGTTTACAGAGCAACTCCTGCCTTGGAGATCGGGGTTTTTGTTCCCTCTAGAATTAATACAGACTGTAGCACCACGGATACTGCTACCATCTCTTTCTAACAGCAGGAAGCGTTTGAGAGACACGCATAGATGGTGTCCCTTGAGTGGTACCTTGGTGTGGCTGCTGGGAGCTCAGAGGCCAGAACCAGCTGCAGAAGACTGTAATAAACTATTATTTCTAACTATCTCCTGAGTCTGTATGAAAGACCCCGTCTGCACATCCATAAACTAGATGATGGGAATGCACAAATAATGTGATGTGGGTAGCTGGGTGAGGGATTATTCTTTTCTTATACTCTGTTTTACATGAATTTGCATCAAGTGCCCAAGCAGAGAGAATCAGTCAGACAAAGGTTCAGGTATTAAAATACACCACGACGTTGTTCCTAGATTCAACTGAGGAGTGTAGGCAGGGGTATTGAATTCATCACTGCATCTAAGCAGAAGTTTTCTTTGTTCAAAAGCCCTAATTGCTAACAGAAAGAAGTCCAATAGCTCAGAAAAAACACAGGAGAATGCATGACTAATAAAATTAATATAACTGAAAAACAACTGCCAGTCATTTATCTTTTTTTCTGCCCTTCAACAATTCTTCACATTTTGAAGGCTACAGGAACAATTTCTCTATGCAAAGAAAACAAGAATAGATCCACAGACACTGCCTATAGAAGGAGTTAAGAAGGAAGCAAAACCAACTGAAATAGTGCATACACAGAGAAGGCATCAAAAAAACCTTTAAAAATGAATCAAATACCTATTCTGCTTCATTACAACAACAGTATGTCAAGGCATCCATTCAGTCCCCACTAAACCCACTGAATCAGGATGTACATAAAACTGTAGTAATGCAAGGACTGAGGTCTCCCTCCCCAAGGACAAATCTTACTCAGTAAGATGGAGTGACTCACTCTCGGAAGGAAATCTGTAGAGGCTATTTGGATTAAGAGTGAGCATCTCATAATCGGAGAAGTGGAGGAGCACTCTTTAGTGTGTTTTATATGTAGAACTGAATTTAAACATATTTTAGAAGGCTGCTTTGGTACAATACAGGAAATACTGCATCACAGAACTTGCTAGTTTGGGAGCAAACTTAGCTGTGAATGATAAAGATTATTAAGAACTAATGAAAATGCAATAAAATGACAACAGAAGCTTAAAAATTACTTCAGACAACTAAAACCACACACAATGCATTTTTTTTGATCTTGCTATGCTACATCGTAGCATTAATAAAAAAGTCATTAAGATAAGACAAATCATCTAAACACAGTTGATCCTGATAGGGCAGCACAGTACATATTGACACTCATACAGAAGACCAGACTTATGCAAGGAAACAGAGAATTAGTGGATCCAGTGGAACTGAGAGCAATCAGTGTAAATCTTTGACACGGATCTCTGCACTATAACTGTTCTAAGACCACACTGCAGCTTTTATTCAGTGGGGTTTTTTTACTCTACCTGACATTCTCAGCCTACTGATGCTACTGAAAATAATTCTTCATGCCAATGAAAGGTGCCATAGTTCCAAGAAATGAACAATAAATATTATTTTACTTTTTCTGTAGGAAAAGTCATCAATACATCTAATTTGAATATATATATATGGTTTATAGTCCAAATCGTGTTAGGTAGCACACCAAAGTACAAAGTACTGCTACTCAAAGTACAGTGACTCCACAAGACAGAGGGCCACAGCAGGGAAATGTGAAATTCAGAACTGTTCACTTTTCATTTTAAACAAGCCTTTCGTATATTTGATATTCCCTTTAAATGCCTTTAGGGTATGTCAAGTAGGTCACTAAAAGCTCAGTTCCTCATAGCGAGTGACATTTTACTGTAGCATTCGTCCTCTTCTGCTAGCTACTGACCTCGGGGGCAGCCTCGGGCAATAGCAGGTGCCTAAGTGGAACCACAGTGAGAATAGCCGTGGGAGAGCTTGTGGCTCAGAAACATGCCTCTGATCCAGGTTTCACTTGGTGGAAATTTACTGCAGACCTAAAGTTACATTTGTACCATGAATCATGATCACATCTGGAATCACATTAAGCTTTTGATCTTGGAAGGCCCAAAAGCAATAACCAGTGGCCAAATTGGAAATGTAGAAATCCCAATACGAAAGGACTTCATCTGCAACTGCTATGATGCTCTGAGGAGATCCTGCAATTAAATACTACTGTACAACAACCCATTTCAGCTAAGAACTATGCCTATATTGCTCGGGATGATATAGACTACTTCTAAATATATGATGAAACTATTTATAATTACATGAAGCTATCTATGCACATACATCAGTTATAAACACACAAGACCACTGAAATAAACAGCCATGGCTGAAGCTGACAGCAGAAACCAAACACCACCTGGGGTGCAACACTCAAGAGAGGGTTTCTTTGCTTAAACACTGGAGCTATGACATTTGCCATAGAAACTAATATGTTCAGGCAAAGCAGCTCAGCAGCTACAAGTTGTGTTCAAACGACCTGCACCATCAGCAAACTGCATTGAATTCTATTTACTAAACTGAATCCTGTTGGAATTGCAACATATCATTGCAAAGCCTCGTTTCAGAGGAAACTAGCTCACGATCCAGCCTCTCCACCTGAGAATAAGAAACAACTTGTGAGAAAATGCTTGAGCATTGAGTCTTAATTAAAGCTGTGGCACCATCATATTAAAAAAATAATGTGATCATTATGAAGTTATATTCTAGCTCATGATTCAGGAACTATAATGAGGGAATAATTAATTACTAAATATTAGTTATGACAAATTTACTTTCTTGCAATTTATTGGATGCCATATTCCAGGCAGTAAGTTTTATTGGAAACAAGATTTAACCTGGTGAAAAGACACCACTGAATGTGTTGGGAATTAAGATTCTGTACAAACCTGTAAGCTTTATTGACATTGTTGTCTATGGTACTTAAAAGTACAATCTTTTTTTCTGTTCTGGGCATCTATGTCAGGAGACAGCAATAAAATAAATGGATTAATATTTGGTGAATCTTCCTGGGATTGATCTTGCCTAATTTTGAAGGTAAATCGGTTTGACCGACAGAGCAAACCACTGAATTTGCAGCTGTGAAATGCCAGTGCTTTACGGCAGTATCTTGCTGCTTACGAAGTTTCACTCCTCCCATCCTCTTTTGTTTTCTCCAGAATTAAGTTATCTCAAGGAAGGTTCTGTTGGACCTGCTGCTGGAGAAGCTTTGTAGCAGGTCCACTTTCTCCAGCTACCTATCGATGGCAGATGATCAAGAGCTTTACACATACTCTTTATAACTCTGCACTGTCTATGCTGAACAACACAGAGCAAGACAAGTTTGTGGTAGCACGTGCCAGACCAACAATGCCTTCATTTCATAGCCAGTGAAGCATCAGCTGGAGGAATGCAGTACAAGATCAATTATCAGAGTATCACAGGGGACAATGAATACATTTGGATAATCAAGGTTTCAGGTAATGAAGGTAATTTTGACTGTAATTGATAGATAATGAGGAACATGAATAACAGGGAGTTTTGGAAAACTGAATTTGGATAATGCAGACTGTCTTACACTAAGTGTATTCCTCAAAGAATACTCTAATGTATGCTGGGATTTTCAAAGTGTTTAAATGGAATAAACCACCTGATTCCCATTAATTTCTCAGAAGTGCTTTTCTACCTAGCTCTGTTAGGGCATTCAGAAAACCGCTCCAATTAAAGTCAATGGAGGGCTGTGTTTGTTTTAAGCTGTAAGCTCTCATGGCATATTCTGAACACTTAGTTACTGAAAACGCTTCTAAAGCAACAGGATGGGCTATGGTGTTCCAAGGAACTGTTCTATGACAGTAGAATCAGCCTAAATTACAAAGGAGAGAAAGAAACTCTCTTGGAAACAAGAAATGATCTCTACACCCCTTGCAGGAATAGCTTAGCCCTCTGTAAGAACATCGGCACCTTTAGGAACAGTCTGAAAAACCAGAGAATCCTCTATCTGCCTTATGAAAGAGCCGTTCAGCACACTCGCACAGCAGATAGGGAAATCATAGTACCTTTCCCCTGCAAGATCACATCTCTGCTGTTGTATCTAAAAATAAATGTGCCAGTGTATTTCCATCAGTTCCTTTGAATGCTTAAAATTACAAAGTCCATGATAAAAAACCTAGATGAGTATCTTTACTGTGTTGGCTAATACACAGTTGAAGTGGATTTTGTAGAGAGATGACTTTTCAAGTAAAAGAGTTTATTATTATTCTTGCAAATGTTGGTGGGTTTTTTTTTTGCTGTTTAGCAAGACTGACTGAAAACAGTACTGTTGTCATCCCAAGGAATTCTACATTATTAACCAGTGGAACCCAGGAGGATGCACATAACACTCCATGTATTTAGGAGACAGGCGGTGACCCTTAGAAATATTAATAGTTGAAGCACAAGGGCACTGAAATGGTAAAGAAGGGACATGTAACTGGGGGCTGATAGAGGTATTTCAAGACAAAGAAGCATATAGCAATAGCCTCTTCTCCACTTAATGTATTTGGGATTTAAAACAACTAGTGCAGCAAGGCAGGGAATCAGCTTTCACTCAGCTGCAGTAGAGGGAAAGGTGGGGTAAAAATACCAAAGACCCTGTGGAGTGTTTAAGCAGAGACTCAGAGGCAGTCCACCATGAAAATAAATTCTTTTAAGGCACTGTTCTTTAGCTATTTAATTTTGACAACTTATTTCATATCTGCTTTAACACAAAAAGCTTGATATCGCCAAGACTGTTCACAAAAAGTGCATCTGTCAGGAGAAAATGCTCCCAAAGCTGCATTTTCCCTCACTTGCTAAGGGAGTCAGTTTTGGATAAGTCACACTGAAGGGCTGAGAAAATGTAAAACAGATCTAGAGTACATCTTCAACACAAAACTGTCCGTACAAATCCCTCCTTTTAATACAAAATAAAACTCAAGCAGAGTTGGTAAAACACAGCTTACAAAGCACCCGAGGCAATGAAAGCTATAAAGGAAGATGGAAACAGAAAGTAGGTCTCCCTCCTGCTTTTCACTTGCATAATCATAGAATCACAGAACGGTTTGGGTTGGCAGGGACCTTAAAGCTCATCTAGTCCCACCCCCCTGCCATGGGCAGGGCCACCTTCCACCAGCCCAGGTTGCCCAAAGCCCCGTCCAACCTGGCCTTGAACCCTTCCAGGGCGGGGGCAGCCACAGCTTCTCTGGGCAACCTGTGCCAGGGCCTCACCACCCTCACAGAGAAGAATTTCTTCCTTCTATCTAATCTAAATCTGCCCTCTTTCAGTTTAAAACCATTACCCCTTGTCCTATCACTATATCCCCTTGTAAAAAGTCCATCTGAGGCTTTCTTGTAGGCCCCCTTTAGGTACTGGAAGGCTGCATAATAAGCCCTCTTGAATAAGGACAACAGGGCCCTGCGTCACGATTGCCTCTGTAGATGCTATTATAATACTATTATTGTCATTAATGCTCTTTGTTCCCAGCTGTGCACATCATAGCTAGGCGTTTCAGCATGCACAGTACATAAATTCATACTCTCATCCAGGACTCCTGCAATATTCAAGAACAGGAGAATGAAGAAGACAAACTAGCAGTTTAACTCTGAATAACCTTATTTTGTGTGTGTGTCATCTGAAACCATTACTTTAATGTCATTATCTGTTTTTATTATTTCCTTTCTGTGGACTTGGAATAAAGACACAACTGAGACTCTCTCAGACACGGTCATTGGCATCATTACAGTCTTTCTACTGTCATCAACAGAAATCTGATCTGTAAATCAACTTAGACTGTAAGGGCTACTGAAGAGCAAGCACTCTTTATCATGCTATTACATACCCAAGCTACCACTTCCTCTGGCTCACTGAGAAAAACAGACTGTTTTAGTTCCTTTACATAACCAGAGGAGTTCTTAATGCACAGATTATTGACTTAGTGGGGTTTTATCATGTCCCAGTGTACCAGGGGATTCCTTAATCCAGGACTTCTTTACATGATCTACTTTCATGGCTCTTTTTATTGTCACAGTCTGTCATTATAATGATTTGCAAATCCAGAACCAGCATATGCTTAGCTCCTTAACAGGTGTTCAAGGAGGAGGAGAGGAGGCATTTCCCCATTCTTGTTTGCCCTCTCACACTCCAAAAGCTCTGAACCACATCACATGCAGCATGACAAAACCCCTGCAGGGCTGAGCACAGCAGGGAGTTGCATGGCAAAACGTTGGCTTTCTGCCCACAGGAGCATTTCCACATCAGCCCATCACCTTCACAAAACCAGCGGGATGGAGATCCTCCTTTGCAGCTCTCCACAGAGGTCAGCCTTTGTGGAGAGGCAAAGAACACGCACAAATTGTTGAGAAGCCAAGTCCATCAGACCAGCGCTCTACAGAAACAGAAGTGTCCAAGAGAAAAAAGGGGTCTCCCAAATGGTCTGCTGCACAACATCACTTGCTAGTAAAAGCTACTGAGGTTTGATTCCTTTGTTGATACTACTGAAAGTAGCTGGAGATGTTCATCCCTAGTACAGGGTCACTGGTAGGAAAAACCGATGTTCCAAAGCAAATGGAACAAAACTGTCAAGGGGAGACCCAGATTGTCTTGTAGTTATGAGATCAACAAAAAAAATCCACTGAACAAGAGGTATGAAAAGGTGTTTGCAGAGATGAAATTCCTTTCTGCTCAGTAAAGCCCTGAACCTGTTCTCCTCCCTTCCACTCCCTTCTCCAATTTACTGAGCCCCAGTTGCATAGGCAACGTCCATGGGAACCTCAATACCTGCATGAAGCTCCCTGTGAGTGCTGTACAGTGCATGGAGAGGGTTCAAGGTTATCAGATGCTTTAGGCTGATGTCCACCAAGGCAAGCATCTGATTTTATGGTCCTTTGACCCTTACATCCTACCTCACCCTCATTAATAGATATATCCCTTGCCATTGGTAGAACCAATGTGGGAATCTGCAAGACTGCTGCACCCTCCAAATTAATCATAGGCCTAAAAGTCACACTGGAGCAAAGTCTGAGTAGCTGTTAGACTTCACAGCACGTCTACATACCCCCAAAGATCTGGGCTGTGATCTCTGGTTTGGACCTCTCAGTGTTACCATAATACAAGCTGATAACAACAATATATCACTGTGCTTGTTGCTAGCAGACAGTTCCCTGGAGTGAAGGAAAAAGCGGTTTAAATCTGACATGTTATCAATGTTAAAAAAGAAAGTAAACTTATGCCAAAAAAAAACCCCAAAAAACAACGAAGAAAGATGACAGTACTCCAACAACATTCTGGATGTGAAGGAGAAAACTGATGTTGAATTTGGTATTACAAACTTTGTTCCAGCAAATAAATTTCTAGATCTCCATGTTTCTTCAAGAAATTACAAGCACACAGCATTTCTTGGGGGTTTATGATCACCATCAAAGCAGTCTTGCTGAGAAATGTGAACATCTTTCTCTTTCCAGAGGTCACAGAGTAGATATCCCATATCTAGGGGCTGAAAGAGCAGGAACATTTGGTACTCCTCCAAATGAAAGCATCTCCACTGTCATTTGTTCAGCTTCCTCTTGTTAAGCTGCTGGATATGAATCACCCAGCCACCTCCCAACATGTCAGTGATGGCTGTGTATACTGTTATAAAACTCAGTCTTGCAAAAGTGACGTGCATGCTTGTTGCTCTGGAAATTAAACACGTTCTCTACGTGTCCCCTTGAATGTGCCTGTCTGCATTTCACATGCAACCCCATGCTGATACCTACCACTGGTGTGAAAACCACTTGCGAATTATTTTTCCTGGGCTACGCGTTATTATCTTAGGTTTCTTATCAGGCCAGTCAGAACTGGTGGCACAGTCATTCCTAGCTGCATGTCACTGATACAGAACAGAAGACACAAGAGATGGCTAAGCAGAAACAAGCAAACTAGCAGCAATGTAACTAAAAAAGGCAGAAAACCCTGCTTTTTTGGTTGTTTATAGGAACTTCAAAGTTCTCCTCAGTTATAAATCATTCTGAGCTACCAGTCTGCCTAAGGATGGCTGTGCTTTTGAAGGTGAAAGCTTGAAGATCAGACCTTGGGTGATAAAAAGAATGTTGGTTCCACTACAGACAAAGTTGATTGCAGAGGAGATAAAATGGTGCCCAAGAAAGGGATAGATCAGGCTGAGATGTTTTTGCCATGCAACTAGTCCCTAAGAGATAAAAGTGTTTCTATAGGATAGATTTTCAGTAGAAGAGAATTAAGCTCTTTTAGGCCATACATGCCATGAAAGAGTAAATAAAATTTACATTTGACTACCACTTTCTTCAGACATTTAATTAGAATGGAGACTTACTGAATAAAAACTCCAAACTTTTAAACCAAACTTAAAGAAAAAAAATCTTAAACCAATAGTGAACAATTAAAAAAAAAATCCTTGCAGCCATGATGCCAGATCCAATTATATTTGCACTGCTAATCTGTAAGTGCAAGGTAAACAAAACTGTCAATAGAGATGAAAAGCCAAAGAATTATAAGAGGGGAGACAAATTGTTCTGGAGCAAAACATGCTCAGGATGTCCTCAAAAGAGGAACCAAAAAGCAATTTAATGTTGCTTCAGTCTCTTCTGTTCCAGAAGAGACTCATCAGACTGCGTATGAAAACAAAGAACTGGCTCATAAAACTTTCAGACAAACTATGTTTAGAAAGCATTAAAAAAAATAATTTAAAAAATCAGCTTTTTCCTGGAAGAAAGTGATTTGTATGCAAATATACTCCAACATTTGTCACCAAAACTAAAGGATTTTGAAGTGAGAGAAGTTTTTTTGAATATAAAGTTTATCACTGCTTTGATGAAATGAGATGCCAGCTGCGAGGTTGCTGCTGTCTCCTTTAATACCAATTAAAAGGATGGAAAATGGAGCTCTGGCTTGTGCTCACAGGCAGAGCCGACACCACACATGTAGCACAACTTTGACACCTAAGCCTCCAGTGGCAGCAGCAAAGACATCAAGGGCCCTACATTTAAAAGTAAAACACTAGACTTACTGGCAACCTCTATGACCTGAAGTATTACAAAATGCATGAAACACTCAAGTATTACTTATAATAATTTAATGTTTTGCAATGAGACAAGGAATGGGGAGCCAATGTTCAAATAAAATAAAGAGCACACTCTGCTGCTGAGAAAGAATGGTCAAACTTATGTCGTTTTATGTGTTTTAACCTTTTTTCTGTTTGTTCAGAAGAGTGGGTTTGCCCTTGGGCATCTTGGATGGTTTCACCTGACCCTTCCAGCCAGCAAGGACCAAGCAGAAAAGAACTACCACCAATTGCACCCAGTAGCCATGCCTCCCTCCCCAGGCAAGGGACAAGCCTTCCAGCACACTTTAAAAGTCAACAGGAGCAGACAGAGCTCAACGCCATGGTGCCCACTTACAGAAAGCTTTGTCAGCAACTCTGTCTTACAGTTCTTAGATTTGGAAACATTAAATAAACCCTCATCTCTTTTTAATTACACACTCTACATTTTTATCTGTCATTACCGAAATCCTGGAATAATGAAATCCTGCAAGGAGGAGCTTCCTCCTCTCCCAGTAATTTTGACCTCAACAAGTACTGGAAAATTCCATAGACTTGCTCAGACTTAGAAAACTATCCACAATTTGAGATGCTATCGTCATTGCTCTGCAATAGTCAACTGCTAATTGATTTCCTTTAAACTTGTGTATGCTATAGATATATAGATGTGTACGTGCATTGAAACTCAAAGTGTGTTTCTTGGTTCAGAACTCTGATATCAAAACATCTACAATCTCTCCAAGTATGCTCTAGGACAACCTACAGGACAAAAGTAAATCAGTTTTAACAAAGCAGAAGAGATTACTAGAGTAATTAACATCTTAAAATACCATTTCAAAAATTATTTTCTCGCCGTAACTCATGTAGCCGCACAACAGTCGTGTTTTAGAAGATGACATTTCCGAGACTGCCAGTGATCTATCAAAACCACCCCAAAACTTACCAACAACCAGAAAACTCTCACTTGGAGGTTCAGCTTACATGCCTGCACGTACACACTCGCTTTCTCTGTTTTCATGCTATAAAGATTTTCCAGAAATGAGTCCCAAGAGGTGAAGGCTAAAGTCATTTAACATCATTTTGAATACATCAGAGAACAAAATGTTCCCACAATGGCAAATACGATGCAAAAGAATACATCTGCACATAATGACAAGTAAAACATTGTGGAAGCAGATGCCAAGAAAATGCTTTTACCTTGATTCAGTTTCCTCAAGCAGAATGATTTAAAAATGTTTTTTCTGAAACGTGGCTTAACACTGATGGACAAGAGGTTGGGCTGAGCAGCTGGGACATTTGCAAGCCCCCTTCTCCCACAACATATCTGTGTAGGTGAGAGAGCATCTGGATCACTCGCTCTGCCTTGGGCAGATGCAAGGAAAACACCAAGCGTGGCTGGTTGTGCTGCTGACACAGAGGAGGCCGTGCCCCAGGAGCGGAGGCACGGGCGGCCAGCAGCACTTTGTGTGTTATGGCATACTGGTGCCCTAGTGCATCCTCCCAGTGCTTGGGGGCCATCTCACAGCTCAAATCGTGGCACTGGCAAAATGCAATCGAAAAATCTAACATACTACATTACATATCTTTAAGTACAGAAATAGATGCACGCACAGAACAAGCCCCTCTAGAGCTGTGAAACAAGATTTGAAGCCCAATTTCTTTAGCATGGGGCACACAAATTTTCTGCAACAGCTCAAGATCTTGACTGACGGTATGAGTGCCTCACTGATACTTTTTGTTTTGTACACAAACCTGCACAAAGCAGAAACAGTTTTGGGACTTCAGCTTTACAAAACAGTTTTAATATACAGAAATGCTAACCCTTGAGATTAAAAAAAGCAAAAAAGTTTTCCAAGAAAACAACTTTTTTAGCAACAAGAATGCTTAAAAATGCCCAGCAAAAAAGTAGAGAGGAAAGGACCCTGGGATCCATCCATCCTGCTCCATATAATCCCCAAACAGGCTGTGTGCAATAAGGTATATATTATTATTTAATATTTTTGCCTTACATAATTTAGTACAGCACTGGATGTTGCAAAACCTTTTAAACCCTGTATTTATTTTTTTTTTTTTTTCACAAAAACTGGAGACTTTTCTCTAAGGAAGTAAGTTATACAAGTTAATAAGTTGAGTAGCATTTCATCCTCACATAATGAAAATTCATAAAGAATTCTTTATAAAACAAATGAGGAGAAATCCCAACCAGAAGAAAATCATTAGTCCTAGAGTTTCAACAGAGGGCAACAGAGGTGGCCTCATATGGAGCACAGCCCCTCACTCAAAAGAAAAATCAAGGGTATCTATTGCCTCTTTTACAAATGCAGTTTGGAATCCACAAAAAAAGCAGTTGTAACACCATGTCAGGCAATGTAAATATGCAGGTAGGTGTCCAATTACTTCAGCTTTAAAGATCGGTGCAGTCTATCTCTTTATAAGCAGACACGGTGCACACAGGTTTTGATACAAATGCTTGATGTATTTACCTTTGAAATCTGGCACTGCTGGTGACTGTTGTTGTTCAACCAAAGTGTACGTATGCAAAAGCGAGATCATTTTCATCATGCTGTGCTGTGTATAGCTGCGCCTTTCAGACTAAATATCTATACTGCTGAAGAAAATGCCCTTTTCCTTTAGAAGTAGGAGAGTACAAACCTCAAAGGTTCATTTGTTTGCAATGACTAAGGCCCTAATGAGCATAACCAACACACGATTACACCAGCTCTGGAGTTACATGCAAATACATCCAAGGTCGACCTTTGTCAATACACCTCATAGCACAAATCCACATTGCAGAGAATAAAGTTGGTATAAACTATGCTTTCATATATTTCTTCATATTGAAAGAAATATTGGTGACCTTATCCAGTATGACTGTTATAATAGTAATAAAACTGAATCTCGGAAGATTACACTTCTGGTCAAAGTAGTAAAATGTGACCTTATGCTATTCAATACTGACATTTATTATATTAATTCAGACACCAAAACTGCATTAAAATGATGTTAAGTGCCTGACTTTCAAGCACAACAGGTAAGAAATTTGATCTCCAAGTAAGACTTCTTCACCAACACTCCATTTCACATTTCACCATTGCAACACGTGGCACAAAATCCTTACAGCAGCCCAAAGGATCTAAAATCTGGTAGTCTGGACTCCTTAAATAAAAATCTGCTTGCATCTCAGCCACAGGGATCACGGCAAGGGTGACACAATGTATTGCATCTACAGTGTTCATACAGTGTAGCCTCAACAGAAAACCAAAAATCAAAAATAAAATCCACCAGCAAGAGTTCATGTTTGCTCTTCAGGTGGAAATATAAGGGCTAAATACAAAACACTGACTACCAGACCGAAAGAATGAAATTTTTCACAGTCATTTTTTAATATTGCAGCAGCGTGTCCATTTCAAACAGAAAAACAACCACCTTGTCTCAGGTCAGCAAGGAATATCGAGGATTCTGCAGTCCCATGTACTCTGAACTCACCATGGATTTCACTAAAAATACAGGACATACAGAAAGAGCAGCATATCGGAGCAGTGATGTGCACTGCAGCTCTCAGAACAGAATGAGGTCTGGAGCTATTTTGGGATATAGCAAAAGTTGAAAAGTAGAGCTATCTGGCATTCTTTTTTATTTTTCTTCTGTAGTTAGTGTTTATTCACAGGCAATATTGCTATACAAAAAAAGAATTTTTAGGTTTACAAGACAATTCCTGGTTTAAAAAAATAAAAATCATAATTACAAAAGATTTCAGAGTCTAAGTGAGCTCAGATCAGGCAACAATATGGGGATTTGAGCATTCATTTGGAGCATAGCAATTCTGCACAGAGATCTGTCTCCTGTTATGAGTATCCTGACTATTCTGTGATGCGTTACATGCTCACAGTGATTTTTAATGAGAAATTCAACAGCCATTTCAGTAACAACAAATAGCAGGACATCAACCATTTTTTTTTCCCAGAACAGAACTCTTATTTTTTGGCCAGCCTAAATTTGCAAATATGCTTAATTTTAACAATTCTGAGAATCAAATGAGAACCCTAATGCTTCCCACTACGTTGGCAAGTTGCAAATTTCTATTTTAAATTTCAGACAGAGAGGAAAGAGAAAAATGTTGGATTTTTATAATCCAAGTTGCATAATCTGTCAAGAACAATGATTTGTGTCTGGCAAATGCTGATATGTGTTTTTAGCAGAGCTAAGCAAAATCAGCTCAGTGAAGAGAGAAGAATCCTGCCCCCCTCCCCCTCCCCACCCTGCCTGTGGGCCAGGCATTGCAAAATGAAGCTTGGGGCGGGGGGGGGAAATTAAAAAAAAAAAAGTGGGTTATCATCAGGGTGGCAGACACCCACATCTATTTCATTTCGGTAACCCAGAATACATACTGCTTTTTTAGGCTCTGACTGACAGAGCTGCAGCTCTCCTGTAGTAAGGGTGACATCTCATTTCAACAGCAGCTTCTCCCCAAGACATCTTTTGGGCATGCACACCAGGCAGACTCTCTTCCCAGACCCTGCAGCTTTGCTGGAGCCTCTCGACAGTCCATTTGTGCAGGAGATCCTACTGCTCTTTTGCCTCGGCAGCAGCTGTTCCTGCAGGGATGGGCTGACAGCGCAGCGCTCAGTGTCTATGCAGATCCCTTGATTTGGTTCCCTTCTGCTCTCAGAGGTGCAGCTGGGTCAGGCATTTTTTTTTTAAAAAACCTGCTTTTTGACACATTTCAGTACGTTTCTCCTAATCCACCCATATTCATGCCTCATCTTCATATAATGTGCTCTTTTAACAATGTGTAATGCACAGCAGGCCCCAAGCCTTCTTTCTCTGCTCTTTACCTCTTCTCCTACATTATTTGCATCCCACTATGATCCATCTCCTCTTATTTAAGAGGACAGAAATGTGACTAGTAAGGCATGTTATGAACTAGAGTATTTCACAAAAAAATCTGCCAAACCCTCCATGGCCAAACTAATTATAACTGTACTCTCTCTGGCTTGATGAAGTTAAATGGAGACATACAAACCGTCTATGAAAATAGAAAAACATGCAAGTGAAAAATGTTCATATGGAGAAATATGCATAGAGCACTGAGGTTTCAGGAGCAGCAGTTTATAGACCCAGTTACTACTACATGCATTTTAAATTTGAATGCCTCCTCAGTATTCATGAAGTGTACCACAGTTCAATAGTTGTTTTCATGAGTTGTGCCTTCATTAGGTGAACAACATTAAACACCTGGGATACTGTTCAAACTAGTCCTAAGGGGCAAATTTTCATGACAAATGAGCTGAGATAAATTTTACAACTGAAAAAAAAAAAAAAATCCCAATTTTGCAATGGTTAATTTACTACTTGTTTCAAAGAAATAAAATAAAGCAACAAAGACACAAAGTTAATATTAATATTACTTCTACAAAATCCCCATAGAAAAGCTTTCAGTTGGCTGTGCAAATAAGAACACTTTCAAATACCAGAAGGAGAGTAAATATTTATTGACACATGAGCTTTTTTTTGCCTCTTTCAGGTTAATGGGGTTAATTCCCCACTATCTTTGGAAACTTCTGTATGTTCATTATCTGGGTGACTTCTTATGCCTTTATGGCTAACAGTATCTTACACGTTTTGTTCAAATCTGTTTTCTTTTTTCCTAAGGCTTGTAGCATGCTTGCTTTGATTCTTAGTTGGATAATGTTCCATTGGAGATGTTACCAAATGTACATTTTTATCTGCCCTCTCCCTCATGGGGAGCCGTCCTTGTTCAGCACTGAGCGAGAAGTGCCTCAGTGCACACACAACGCCCTGGCTCAGTCAGCCACAGGTGCCTTCCCACCCAAAAGCTTTGGGAAGGCACAGAAACAGCTAATTGCAAGGGAGTCCTCTTGCCCTGCAGGCCTGCCATGACTCCCCACAGCTCTGGCCATCCCCACTGCACACCTGGGTAAGGTTGATTCCCCTTGGGTACTGCTGTCAGGACAGAGAAACATTGTGTATATAGGGACTTCTTCTCTCCACTCACAGCTGGCCCTGTACAAATGGGTGTTAACCTTGACAGCTTACTGAACTGTAAAAAGACTTAAAATAATTCAGACTGGAGGTCTGACAGCTCAGGACTTCATATCAGTCTGATATCAATGCCTGTCATACAGTCTGGCTGAGTCAGGGCCAGTCTTTCAGCTGGCTCTGTACAACCTAGGCAGCATGACAATCTCAGTCCCATGCCCTGCAGAGAAATATTGACATCATCACCTACACTGTGAGCCGACACACATGCCAGAGGCAATAACACAGAGACAGACTTACACCTCCACTTTGTTCAGACACAAAGGTCATGGAGAAGATGTGGAGAGGAAGAAGGGGCAGGGAAGACCAGCCTGCTACTTCTAACACTGCTGGAATCATATGCTAGAAGATTCAGTATGTGCACCTGGTATCTTCTCCCAAGCACTACAACAGTTGCAAATAGGGAAAAGCAGCTGTATTTTGAGATAATTCTAATAACAACTACTATATCCATAATCTTTTATTCTACCTTCTTAAGTCAGAGTTGCCTCCTCCTTTGATGACACCATCGTGGTAAGATAATACTGTCTAGTTGAGTAATATGTGTACATGCACAAACACCCCTAGCATGGTAGAAGTTCTCAAGACATTTACTTCACTGCCTCTTTTCCCTCTCTTTCTAGTTTATTATACCCTAAACAACCCCTCCATCAGGAGACCTTCTACCTCTCTTCCAAGCAGCCATTGAGCCTTTCACACTTAATAAAAATTAAAGCAAGGAATATTAGAAATATCCATCTTACTCAATTAGCTACTCCAGAGTGGACTGTAACCCTTTGAATGTGGTTGGCTAATCCCATTAGCTGGTCGAGAAATTTTCTCTACTGCTTCTAGGAGTACAGAGCTCACTAGAAAATACATTTAGAACCATGCTCACTCTTTAGATTAGATTAAGCTGCCTATACAACTCCAAAGTGTTTCCCTAAGGTTTAAGACCTATACAGTAATCCTTGTATTTTTCACAATTCAGTGGGTATGCACTGCTCCTAAAAATTACTACAGGCTCGGTTTCACTTAACGGTTAGACCCTCCTCCAAAGTACCAATTATTGTGGAATTACATGCCAAGGAAACAAGGACTTTCTTTAAAGATTACTAAAATTATCTTTTTCCTCATAGTGAGAATGAATTCCCCCCAATTTGGTTTATTAGCAAATTTGAGCAAGCTTGAACAGGAGCAGGTTGGCTTCTCTGCACTGCATTTCAATGACTGCTGGCCTTTGCTGTGCAGGAGGTTGCAAACTCCGACTCGATTCTCCTCTGTCCTGGTCCACATTATTGCTGTGGCTTCAAGCCCTCAGAAGAACAGGGGAAATGAGGGACAGTCAGAGAGTGCCTCCTGCACCCAAACATCTCCATCCAGTTATCTGGGAACCTCTGAGAACATAGGTCCCTTCTCACCACTTGAGACCACTTCCCTGTCAAAGCTGGTTAAAAGCATGGTTCAAAGCATGGGCAGGCTTCAGGGGATGCTTGGATCTGAATCCAGTTTGTCCCTTGGTTTGAAGGTGCACAAGATGGTTCATTATCCACAGTAGTTATTTTTATATCGGCACTATAAAATACCAATCCCTTCAGGCTCCAAAAGCAAAACTAGAGGCAAGGTGCTAGGTCCTACACAGATGAAGTAAAACTAGTCCCTGTTCAAAAACCATTGCAGGGCAGACAGGGCACAGGAACACAGAAGGAGAAGAAATAAAACACATGTTCAAACCAGAGATATACAGCACAAGCATATAAATGCCATTTCCTAAGGAAACTGTGCTAAAAATCTGTCATAATTTAACTCAGCAAAACAGGCTGTAGATGACTGAAAAACCCAGTAGCGTTTGCAATGTAAACTCTATCCATGTGGACTCATTTTAAGAGTGCAAGAAAGCAAATCAGTAACCAAAGTTTAGCTATTTACATCAGGTAATATTGCCAGAAATATGTCACTCTGCATTTTATGCATAAACAAAGGATGCTAGAAGAGCAGAAGGAAGATATTTGAAATCAGTAACTAGAAAGGCAAATTATTTTAATTTTAAAATAGTGACATCTTGAAGTGTGTTTTCATGAAAGTTTGTATTAAAGCTGAGTTTAGCTCAGAATATTCTTCATAAGTGAATATTCAAACAACATGAGGCTACTGAAAATGTTCTCTGAGCTGAACCCTAATTATAACAGTGCAAAACATATCACTTTATCAATAGAGCATGTCTTTCAGTGATGACTGTTCCAAAAATGTGACTTTTTGTAATATGTGTGAATTCTCTACATTTTCTAAGAAGCAGCAGAGTAATAGTAAATATTTGGTTGGCACAGCTTCAGCATACAGATCACATACTCCGAGATTTGAGGGCTCTGAGTCAAGAAAATGCTTCAGTGAATGCTTAAGTTTGAATATTTACACATCAGCCGCCTTCTTTCCCCACAGTTGCTCCTCACAAGGCCCCTTCATGACAGCAGAACCCAGTAGATTAGACAGGCTCTGCTCCAGCTAAATCAAAAGCAGGTAGTGCTGCGGATCCGGCAATGTCTGCAGAACAACGTCTGTCCTAAATCAGGGATGCAAGGGCTTTATTTTCATAAACGAAACATTTTCATAAGTGATACACAAGTGAGGACTTAAGTAGAAAAAGGGCAGACTGCAGAAAATATGCCACGTGGTAGGTATGCAGAAAAACCAACTGTAACATTTGCCCAAGAAAGGAGATAAACAGGGTTTTGATGGGTAGGTTCTTAAATAATCCCCATGGAGATCTTTAATAGGAAATGCATTTAGAAACGCATTTGTCTACTTAATAACAAGGCCCACGTTTCTATAAAGTCAGGCACACCGAGCAGAGCACATGCATCACAGAGGAAAGCACACAGACACGGATCACAGGCACTCGCTCTCACCCAGCATGAGCTCAGTGGGGAGCAGGCAGATGACAGCTCAGCTCCCCTGAGTGCATGGGGTGCTGGGTGGCCTCACAATCCTCCGGCACGGGAGCGGAGTGCTTGCCCTGAACACCTGCCCAAATTCCGCCGTGCAATGTGGCACTGATGTGGCCAAGCGGTCCCATGGCCACACTACTGGTGTCACAGGAGCATCTCTAACCCACGCTGGGCAGTGCTGTGGGAAGCTCAGAGCGTTCCCCAGGCAGTAGAGCTCTATCTCTAAAGGCTGCTGCTGGCTACCTGCACCACTGTCTTGTTGCTGAGCCATCCCCAGGTCCGGACGGGTTCACTGTTTCACTGCGTAATTTGGAAAAGTCTGGGCAGCCAAAGCACCACAGCCTGGAGTCATGTCGTTTTCAAACTTTAATCTTTGTTGCCTCTGGCCCTCAAAGAGCTAAGCTGAGCTCTGGCACAACTCAGGATCCGCATCATGATGGATCACTAGGTATCAGAAATGCTGGACACCAAAAGAATAGAGACCATAAGCAGGACGATACAAGTAGACTCATCTCATTGCAGACACACCTTTCATCTACTTAGCGGCATTTGACATGTTAAGAGAGCCAACATGCGTGGAAGAGAGAATGCATTTCAGCCGGTGACATTTTCACTACAATACCCAGAGTTAAAAATGCATTAGTAGTAACTTTCCATCTATCAAAAGCATGAGGCAGGAAGCAACACTTGCCTGGCAAAGTCTAAGAATGCTATTAAATGTGCCAGAGGCCAGACTCTGTCCTTTTTTATGATCCATTTGCATAAGTAGGACATTTTCACATAAGTCTACATGGCTCTAGGGCAGCATAACTTGCCACCTCTCTGCCTGACTGCTACTTGGATTGCCTGACCACCTAGCGTCAAGGACTGACTAAACATGATTTTTTTAAAAAAGCTTATACCCTGACCCATACAATATTTGCTCATTATTTGAATTCCATAACATACAAACAGCAAGTAATTACAATCTCATATGGCTGGAATGACTGCTGGGGGTACAAAGCTAGCACATACCAGCTGATCTGCAGTGGCTGTGCAAGCACACACTATCTGCCCTCAGTGAATAGAAGTGACTTGCGCTCAAGAAAAAGAAAATTACCATTCAGCAATGAGGTCTTGAAACCCTCCACATGCTGATGCAGACACCCAGCCCTCCATATCCAGGGTCACTGAATCTCCATTTTGCCACAAACTTTGATTTGCAAACCTGTGAACCACCCTCTCCTCCTTTCTCTTTTCCTGTTACACAGACATAGAGGTGACTTGCTGTCCCACAACAGCAGTTCATACTTGCAGCTCCCTACTGATGCAAGAAATGCAGTTCCTGTAAGACTGGAAGAAACTCGACAACAAAAGGAATTAAACCACCACTCCACAGTGCCATATTGCAAGACTCTAAACTGTCCCATTCAGAGAGGCTGTGAAGACTGTTAACAAAAGGGCAGCAGTCAGGAGTTCCCCAAAGCCTGCCACACCAGAGGCCGTGCATCCATCCAGCCTGGCCCAACGCTGCCCGTAAGAGTGGTCGGGGCTTTCCTGGTTTGGCTGCCAGTGCTCCACCCGCATCAGCTGCTACTTCCCAGGGTCTTCTGTGTTTAGAGAATACTCTAAATAGAGAATACTGGACCAGAGTCCAGTATCCTGTGTTACACAGTGTACTCAGTTAACTTTTATCTGCATATTTAACTTTCTACAGAAGATTTGTGTAAGAGACATTCAAAGAATCTTCTTTGAAGTGGTGTAAGGTAGGAACCAGCCATAGGCACGCTTGCTCCTGCTCTCCACGGGAGGAAAAGAGGAGGGCAGGCAAATACCCTTGGTGTCACCACTTTCTGATACTGCAATGAATGCTCCTCACAGCTGCCTTTCTGATGGAAAGCCTGCTGTTTCTTTACATAATGACTTTAGAACAAATTGCATGGGGATCAGAACAGAGAGAAAATTTTAACTTGCAAGCACAGTTCCCCATCAAAAGCTTCTTAGTTATTTCTTTATTTGGATCATACTCACCCTGTTTCTGATGATACAAACACATAAACATGTGCAATACCTTTACCACAACTAGCAGTTACTCTGGAGTAAAGCCGCATGTGTGTGGGCAGGCTTTTCAAGTAGCCAGGTGTTTAACCATGATTAGAATAAAAACAGGTTTCCTTGCCATTTCTTCAGGGTTCCAATAGTTAATCCTAAAACCTGTTACCTGTCAGTGAATTTTAGACACTACTTGAAAGCAACCCACAACTTTAGGAGTAGGCAAACTATCTTTTATGCCTTCTTTAGACGTCCCTGTTGAGTAATATTCTTTAGGAATTGTTATGGGCATCTAAGGATTTGGGCAATGTAGATTCTCAGATAATGTTGTTCTCATAGTCAGTGAGATGGTGAAGAGCTACTCCAAGTCTTGCCTAGCAGCACTTGGAATGGCAAACCTATTGCTATTAGTGAGGGCAGGGGAAGGAACTGAAAGCAATTGTTTAAAAATGTAGTAACCAGCCCAGGCAGTTTCCTGCAGACAAAGTTCTCAAGACACTAAAAAAGAAAAATTTCTTTTGTTCTTGAATCCAAGAGATGCTGTGGGGTGAGCCAAGGGAAAATTATCCCTGGACCTTAAATATGATAGCATGCGAGTCATAAAATCCCCCACTCATTTCTTGCTATACCTTGGGCTCACTTCGCCTAACTTTAGTCATCTAAATATTAGGGTAGTTTAAATGTGTTTAAATCTAGTTTAAACCTGTCCTCAGGGGAAGAGAAAGACTTCTCTAGAATGCAATTTTCCTGTCCTATGGCAGCTGTCTCAGGTAACCAGGATAAATTGCCTCCTGGAATTATCTGCTTCTTTTCAGCCTAGATGACTGTCAGGGACTAGGGCTGACCCACGCAAAGTAAAGGGTTGGGTAACTACAAGGTGTGTGCATGCACGGGGGTGATATAGTTAAGGTTCCTTCAAGAACAGAACAAAGATTTCAGCTTACTCCAGGAAATGCATGGTTATGAGGGTACTCAGCCTGGTTCCTGGCTTCACCACTAGGACTGCTTTTGGAAGGAAAGTCTGCCTCTGGCTTTTAAAAACCTACAGATCCAGACCTGACACACTCCAGGCGAATGGCAAAGCCATCAATTCCTGTCTTCTGCAAACTGTAGTGGGGCAACAGAGGAAAGCAGAAAGTAAAAAAAAAAAAAAAAGGTGGCAGTGTCAGGAACTTGCGCTGAGTTACAGTCTAGTGTATCACAAGAGCAGCCAAGTACATAGTGTGAGCTACAGAGGCAGTACCAATTCTGGGAGTAGGTCCTGATTTCTAACACTTAGATTAGGTATTGTGTGCAGGTTGCTCAGTGTTAGCAAGCTATCCTCTCTGTTACTTGTCTCAAGTTTATACCATCTGCAAAGTTGAATATTAACACTCCAGTGCTTTCATCCTGACCACTGATAAAAATACTAAAAGTGACAAGTGATACCAAGTGGAAGGGTACATGGAAATCTTACACCAGTATTATCAGCTTTACCAGCACAACTTGGAATCGAATTTAAGAAGTCTACCCAGCCAGTCTCATACGAACCCATTTGCTGCAAACTGACAGTAATAAGCATTACCTGCTCTTCATTTCTTCACCATTATTAATTAAATCAATTGCTTTATTTTGTTCTGGAAGTCAAATTTACATTTTTTAAATAGTGGCACATTAGATTTGCTCTAGTCTTCTGGAAATCAGACAGCCTTCTGAGTCTTATTAAGAGTCGGTTTATTAATGGTCAACTCTTAAAAAGTTCAGGAATATAAACTACATGTTAAAATAATTGAAAACAAATAAAAAAATCATGGCTGGCTTTTGCTTGAGTACAAAATCATTTTGCAACATTTTAATTTCCTAATTTATAATTCCTGTTCAAACATTTTCATGCAGAAGTGGACTAGGAACAACACTAACAGGCTGGCTTTCTGTTCCTATCCTTCCCACAACACATTTCTTTAAATCTTAGCTTCTGATTTACACCAAAATATTGAGAACTCGAGTCATCATGTAAAGTTTCATGAAATTTTGAACGAGGTTGTGATTTTTCTTTCCCAGTTGTTTTGTCACAGAGCGTAAGTTTAATTTTAGAAAATAATTACATTGAAAACCCCCCAAAATGTTAAAGTTACAGTGTTACCATTGAAGCCTAGCTACATTTTGAATCACCAGGATATAAAGCTTAGGGGAGAGAGAGAGAGCACAAGCAAGCAAGCCGAATGGCAGATATATTTGTAGGAACCACATACATGTCTAGATTGATAAATGTATCTGTCTGCATAGGCATTTATCTAACAAAAAGAAACAGAGATAAAATGTGCAAAGAGAAACAGTAATTGTAAATAACAGTCTCTGTTGCTCTTGTTTCTTTCTAAAATTAGTCAATTTGATTTCTGAGGTCTTGATCTACATTTTCTACTGAAGACTATTTATTTCAAATACAAGAAGTTAAAGTGTCTACAGAACTTCAGTCTATTATTAACCTTGGGACTGGCAGCTTATTAAAAGTCATAGGTTGAGTATTCCAATTATCAGCCAAGGAGATGGAAAGAAACAAATTAAACACTGTGGCAAACAACAAGGGTCTTGTGGCCCCACCGCATGCAGTAAAATCTTGTTTTGTCTCGCATCTATTATTTTGGAACAGAGTTCTCCGAGGGCTGGAGACTAGGGATATTGTGCTCTTATTCAGAGATTCTTGTATATTTGTCTCTGTTATGTAAATCCCTGCACTCATCAGGGATGAGAGCTATTAATAGAGATCACAAGGACTCAGAAAATTGTGTATTTCTCTTCCTGTACGAGTTTAGACTTTGATCCTGTAAACACTCATGCACATTAAAAAGCCCCACAAACCTGCAGTACTTAAAAGTGCAAGTGTCCATGCCAAAATGCGCGCTGTATTTCCTACCTCACTTCTCACCTGCTCACCAAGTTACTTTTTCATTTCAAACATTAGACTTTCGTAGTATAGCGTGAAAATCCTTGCTCTTGAAACCTGCCAATTACACGGGCTGTGCCATTTACAACCTTGAAACCCACGTGTAATAATGCAGCCCCTTCCAGTAGCCTGATAAATTGTAAATATTGGCTATTTAATGTCACATAGAGATCACAGTTGTTATCTTATGTGATAAAAGCCCTGGGTTTGGGACAGATAATCTATGTGTTTGCATATGTAAGAGAGGACTTGCAGGAGCTCTGTGTTTTACAGCATCTTGACTGCCTTTTTATTACTTCCTATTTCTATCATATACACAATTTTGTACCCATAATCATGCATTTATGCATGATTTGCCCTGCTTTATCCAAACAGCTTACTGGTTGGACCGTAAATGAAGCTTTCTCTGCAAAAAACCTAAGTGGCATGAAGAATCTGAAACTACTACTTCCTCCTGTGCCAGTCTTTGCTCAATCACACGCACTGCAGCCTTTGACCCTTCATAGGGAATTTGTTAAGATGATGCAATGTGGAAAGAGTCGCATTTGCCTTTCCAGGGAAGGAAATCATATCTGAGACTAATTATTTTTCATTTGCCAGTGCTGCTAACAGACTTGCAGTGTGGTCTTGTTTTCTACCTAGAATTAAATAGCAGGTTTGCTGGATCTAGCACTGCTACAAATGCTGATACAGGCACTACAGAGAAAAATTTCAGATAGTTTTTTTCCCCTTAAGGACTGTTAAGTGAATCTAATCAGTCATCTCCATAGGTTATTATCCACTTTTTGTACTGATTTGCAGTGCACTATAGCTCGGAAGTATTTATCTGAATTTCTACTCAGGTATACAGTGGGTAATCACGGTATCAGATTGAGGAGAAACAAATATCCTTAAGACAAAATGGAAAATGGAATTTTCGGCAGAAAAACTATCCTTACCAATTGGAAGCCACAATTGCCATCATATAACAGAGGAAATTTCTGTGCCCCACTTGGAACGCAAGTCCCACGAAGAGATACCAGTTGAGAAGAGATAGTAAGAATTATTACACTGCATACAAATGAGCTGAGGAAAACATTTGTATTACTCATGAAGTGTCACAATTAAAATGCAGAATGGTATAACAACATATGAAGAGTGCTATAAATGCATAGCACATAAGCACTCTGAAGGCAAATATATATATATATATATATATATATATATATATATATATATATTTTTGACTTTTGTACTTCAATTGTGGTACTAACTTCTTATCTCAAATCACATTGTTAAGTGGCTCAGCAAAAAACAATGAATATTTTTTTTTAAATAGCCAAAAATCCAAGAAAGCACAACTTTTCTTCCCTTACCACACCCTAAGGATATAAATAAATACTAAAAAGGGATTGTTCTGCAAAGCAAATGAAGGAGAAGCCCCCTAATGTGGAACAGCTGCATAGCACAACAGTAACAAAAAGAGTAATAAGGTCTGAATGTCATATCATAATATGATTCTCTACAGAAACAAAATACTTTATGAATAATAGAACACTCCCATTCAGAATTACAGTCTCATTCTTTTGTATTTTTAACCTCTCTTCTTATGTGATAAGGAAGGTACCCTTGACTGCTTTGTACTTCTATCCTCTTGAAGCTGAAATGCACTGGCATATCATCTATGAGGCACAGAAGAGACTTCATTAGCAATTCCAGGTTCAGGATGCTATGAACTGACATCTCTAGTGTGCATCTCCTTGTCACTGTACCCTTCCTTAGCACAAAAAAATATAAAAATCCTGTCAAACACTCTTCTAGACATGAGTGTCTAGATGGAAAAGAGTATTTTAAAACCAAATCTTCTAACCAGAAAAGGCAATGAGAAACCTGGTTAATAATGCACAGTGATAATATTCCACACTGATTATGAATCTTCAGGCCCAATGGTATTACCCTGAAGGTTTCTTTTCTTCAATACAAATACTAAAAGTAGCTGATTAAGTATAAAGAATCTACCTGCAGAGTAAGTAGAATATTTGTGAACACATGGAACTTCGTGAAAGTACTCAAGAGTAGAATTACACATTGGTGATGTCCATAACACCCAGGAAATACATCGCAATAACCATGGAATAAGCTTCTAGTTCCCTAGGTCTTAGTGTTCAAAAATGAGCAGTTATTTGTTTATTGAATGTCCTTCACTCTGTTACAAAGGAGGATTCAGTTGTTTTGGTTTTAAAGTATCTTATGGCCAGCACATAAACAAGAACCTGCTTCCAGCACCAGTTGGCTTGCTTGGCACTGAGTAACACCGAGAGTAGCGCACCTTGCCTCTTGGAAAGCAGCCCTCATGGACCTGCTCTGCCTACATCTACAGACACAACTGTCAGCCACAGGGAGACAGGATAGTTCTGGCGTCACAATTATCTAAATGTTTCAAAGAATTGGAGAGGGTTGAAAAATGAAATTTTGCTTTAGGGGAAATTTTAGAAGTTCACCACTTGTTTTCACCTTGACTAGACAAAAATTAAATCTCCCCCAAAATAAAATGTCAACATATATATAAATATATTGTATCTATAGTTTTCACATTTTAAAATAAAAATACAAACTTGATGGAAAGACTGAAAAACGTAATGAAGCCAGATGTTACACAATTTGAACTCCATATTTTAACATAAACAATTTGCAGCATGACATGGTAGAAATATCTGTGCTTTTTAAATACTGTTGTCAGAAGACAAATCTATATACAGCCAAGTTTACTTTTTTTTAATTAAAATGTTAAGATGAGAGCTAATACCAAATTTGTAACGGCATCTTTACTCTTCAGGTTTATATATTGTTCCTAACAGCTTCATCTAGAAGATAGATGGCACTTTGCATTCACAAAATACCATGCAGAACATTAATCACATAATTCTCACTGTCTACTCTGTAATATATATTAGTAAACCCATTTCACAAAGAAAAAAAGTGAGAAGTTAGACAGGTCGACCACAGGCAAAGCTGATGTTTATGCTTAAGCCTTTCTAATTCTGCTCTCACCCAGCCTTTGTGCACCCTCCACTGATGCCTGAACTCTGCACAGCCATCTCAGCCTTCTCAACACTTACAGGCTGTCTCATTTCCAGTAGTTTTGGTAATTCCAGAATAAGAAACCAAACGCTTGAGAACAAAATCTCAATTTCTTGGAGATATTTTAACAACATGACAAAAAGGTGCTCTGCCCAAGGACAGAAGGAGCACAGGACACACCCAGCCAGCCAGGTAACTTCCCAGATACTTTTTTCAGCCAAAGATGTAACCTAGGGCTGTGTTTCAAATACCTGTGGCCCAAGGACTAGCTTGGTGCAACACTGCTGAGCAACCTGAGTGGTCCAGCTTTACTGAGAAAACTGTGGCTGAGCCAGGATAGAAACCATAAGCTATAGCCCCACAAGATGAGTAAAAAGATCAAAGTGTAATTATTGAGTTGATAATCCTTAGCTACTCAAGCGAAAAATACTGACATGAAAATATATAAAACTATAAGAGAAAAAAAAAAAAAAGGAAAAAAGCAGAAGGTGGCAACTCAGCAAGACTGAGGATCAGCCTTTTCCAAGAGACAGCGGAGGTTAACACTTTCCCTCCCTCCTGCCCAGCCAAACTCTTTCGTGTCTTCTTGGTGGTGATGAGCCTACTAATGCTAAATACATTATGTTGTTCTTATACATATGTACATATAAATACATATGTTATACATAAATACAATGTGTTGCCATGCAGCACGTTTGTCCTAGCTCTCGTATACGTGCATTTTGCACTAAATAGCTGATGTGTCCTCAAATCACATCTATTCTGCCTGCTGTTCCTCTGTGTATGGTAAAAGATGCCCAAACAAAAGTGGCCCCCAAAAGAAGGAGTTTCACAAGCATAAATTGGGACTGCAGTAGTAAATCCTACTTTAGGATTCAAGGACCGTAGTCACACTGAATGGAAAGCTGGAGACAGATAGAATAAACATGGCTACAAATATTGGTCAGCAAAGTGAGTGAGAGTCAAAGGCAGCTTCAGGAATGGGACGTGCATGTCACCCAGTAAGTCTGGGGGATATGTAGAATCACCTGCTTGGTCTTCTGCTGCCTACATTTTTAAGCTCCTGTATTACCCAGAATGGAAAACTGAACTATACCAAAACGCAGCATGTGCACAGCCATGCCAGGCAGTAAAGGAAGTTCTTTCCACTAGCTGCCTCAACTGGGAGCTGCGTTTCAGACACCAGAACGTAGTAAGAACCTTAGTGACCCTTCACTGCTATGGAAAACACTGAGCACCCTAAATACCTTCCTGTGCAGCAGAATGAAGAGTGGAACCTACCAAATAAAGTGCTGCTGCCCAAGTGAAGCGACAACTGTCAGTGAGTCATTAAAAGTTGCTCAATCCAGTGCTCTTGTGCAGGTGCAGGAGAGCCAGGTGGATCAGCATCACCAATCAGCATCCCTGTCTTCTGCCCATCATGCAAACATCAGCGATCAGACCCTAAATTCCTCATTGCTTCACCACCTGCAAATCCAACCTTTGAGTAGGAACAGCATTTCTCCATCCCCAGAGAGAGGTTCAGAGCTGCCATATCCCATCTCACCACTGTGCACCATTGCTTGTAAACTAGAAGTGAGGCAGAATCTCTAAAATCCAACATAAAGTCCACGACTAAACGTTGAAACTATTACATGGTCTAGGATTTTACACAGTGAAAGAGTTAGTGAGATTAAAAAAAACCCAAACCAGCGCAACATTAGCACCTGCCAGGAACATTTGGGATTCAAACACTGTTAGAGTCTGCAATGAGTAGAGCAGAACAGATAGATATCCTGCCATAACATACACACTGACAGGCAGGTGTCCCTGAACATGCCTTGTTCCCTACTCCTCTTCAAGCCAGCACAAAATTGCCTCTGGTGACTGAGAAAATGCACTCTAGGCTCAATCATCTGTAACTTCATGAAATGTTGAAGGATGTTTGGCTTCAGGTGTGAAAGCAAAGCGAGATATTTTAGTAATGAATTTGAGTAGGTTCAGAGAATTTACAAAAAAAATCTACTTGGTGAGACAGTGACACTGCCAGAGTATTAGAGGTCCGCACAACATCTAAAAACAGAGTGTGATCTCCATCTCTTCAAAACCAGACGTGATTTGAAAGGCAATTCATTTCATTACTGTTCTCCTTGGCATGATAGTGATTTCTTTTTATGCCAAGACATCAGATCCAGAACTAAAGTAAACAGTATGTATGCTCTTCCAGTCAAGAACATGCGACATCGCATTTTCTCTCATAGACTCAGATGTGGGTTTCTCAAGATGAGACACCAATTATCTAAACATTTTTCTTTATTCCCTTTTCAAAAGCCAATTTGGTGAAAACTTAACTGAACCAAAAGAATGCGAACTGATAACACATGAGACGGATTTGAACTTGTAGCCCAAGATGCTGAATTTCTAGAACCAATCTCAATGAATTAATTTCACTTCACTTTTTGTGGCTCTCTTTCAACAATAATAATCTATAGCTTACTATACTTCCCTAGTAGGAGTATTGGGTCTCAAGGCTGACTTCAAAGAGCCAGGGAATGACTACAAAAAAGTAGGAAGTGGGACAAAAAGCAATTAATTTTTTTTCCATTATATTTACACATATATGGAAATACATAGCCAAATATCATTCCAAGGTTTCCTTCGATCAGACTAAACAAGCAATGCTTAGTGGATATCTAGTGAGCAACGGTGAACAAAAAGTTACGTCCTGGACTGCTGTGGCTTCTTGACTGCCCCAGACTATTTGATTTCTCTTACCACACCTTCATTCCCAGCAGTGGAATCCATGTACATATACATAAGCATTAGTTTCTTAACTTCTGCTGGATTCTGATATCCCAGGACTGAGCTTTCTAGTTAGTGCTTGACTATGGGAGTTTGGGTTTTGGGGTGTGGATTGTTTTGGATATTTTCTGTTTCCAAATTTGGTTATTTTCCACCATGCTTCGTATTTTCTGAGCGTTCTCCAAAGTCACTGGAAAGGCTTTCAATGAATTGCCTGAGTTTCAGGTCAGGTCCTATGGAGCTTTTTCAAGTAAAGCATAGCACAGCTTCAGGCTATAAGCAGCATATAAACAACAGACAGTGATAGATTCACTCTAGGCAACTGTATCTACTGATTTTAGGGGCAGGGAAGAGAATATCTTAAATAGTTCTTGAAATCTGGTGACTTTACATGATCAAGCAGATAATGTGACACAAGATGGGAGTATAAATAATATGAATATAACAAACAGCTCAGCTGTTCGTTATATCTCCCTGAAGCAAGACAGTCCAATCTGAATAACGATACTGTGGCTATCATGTAAAATATAAATGAGATGAACTACTTTTAAATAGTACATTTCACATTCCAAAGGTGTATCTAAGTAACCTATTTCCTCATATGTACCTAACACTTCACTAACTGTATCAGCAGCAACATAAAATAGACTGATAAATTCTGAATATGCAACGTCTCCAAGAAAAAATCCAGCTATTTTGGGTGCAGGTGGCTGTCCGTTTCAATTGAATAAATAACCAAAATAAAACTTAAGAGAGGCCAGAGGTACAGAGGCCAAATTTTAAATAGTTTCAAATGGGTCCAGTTTCTAGAAGTAGGAACTTTGTATCCATTTACCAGTCAACTAGTCCTGAGGTGCTGCTCAAAATCTCTATCACATACTGCCCATAAAGAAAAGTCTGATGGTTTTAAACAAGGGCAAGAATCTCTACATGCTTTTATTACAATCCGCTCAAATGGTGGGGCAAACCATATCCACTTAATGCCCGTGCTGGACCAGGACCAACCTGCATACCTATGGCTGCAGCTGTCACTCCAGCCTCACTGTTACACCCATAACTGCGTTTGCTGCCATTCTTGTTCCAGCATCGTAATCAAGACGTAGACTCACTGTGGATAGCAAGGATAAAGAAGTGAGTTTTCTTATCTGCTCCATAAGGTACCTACTATGCCTCAGGGCATTACAAATTAATGAAATCCAATTATATAATATCTTAAAGGCATGTAAAACAAAATCTTTTTTTTTTTTTTTTTTTTTTTCATTAATTTAACTGCACTCATGGCACAGGTAACTTAGGGTAGCTGGTAACTCACTGTTAGGAATTAAAGCTTTTGGCTTCAGCATACTTGACTATAGTAGCACTGTGAGTCAACTGTGACCATGAAAGCTATTTTGAGAAGGACTTGTATTACATAAGAGCCCATTTCAAGACATGTCAGAGACTACATTTTGTAAAGTGAACAAGTCTTCTGGAAGTCAGTGTCCAACATTCTTCCAGGTTCCCCCAAACTTAATCAGTTTTGGCTTTAATCTGAGTCAATATCTTTCCCATTATAAAAACCAGTTTGATTAATCCACATTTTGGGATCCTATACTCCATTTTTTTTAAAACTGTTTTGTTCTTAATTGCTTTCAGGCAGACTTTAGAAGGAACTCAGGATCTAACAAACTCACAGAAGGAAAATGTCTGGTCTGTAAAAAGGCCACAAAGAAATGCAACCTTTTCATTTTGTACCCAACTGCTCAGTGCACAGAAACTGTATTTAAGAAATACACATTCTTATGAACATCCTTTTTGAACTTAGCTTCCCACCAGCATCTCCTGAGTGGTAATTCATAGCTCAAGACATACTTCACAATACTGTCCTAAATAGTGTTAAATTGGTATTCTCTGCTCCACTGGGCAACCTATCTAGATGTGTAAAAAAAAATCAAGACAGTCACAATTATTTATGGTTGACAGACACTGGCAACAAGAAATTGCAACATAATTCTTGGAAGCTCTATACCTTGTTTGAACCATAAAAAGATGAAGCTTCATAGCAAATTCATTATTATGATTAGAAGGAAATAATAACCACCCCAAGCCAAACAACTACCTCAGCAATCAAATGTCACTTAAATTGCTTGATTCATTTGACATATCTTTAATGCGAATACATATTAATATAACAAATGAGGAGTACAACCAAGACTTCAGAGGACAGCACTCCAGTACAGCCTGAGAAAAATCAACTTAAAATGAATTTAGATCACAGAATCGATATCTAGGGATTAACTAAGGATCACTGAATCCTTCATTATTGATCCACAAAAATACTGTCCTTTTACTATGCAGCACACAACTACTTGTTATTTTTACGAATTTACACAATAAGAATCAACAAACTGTGTACTGATTAAAATTCAGTGCTGAATAAATTACGTGAGGAATTAAAGTCTCAAAAACCGGAGCACGTTGTTATAAAATTCATAGGCTTCATGCTCTTAACTGGAGATATGAAATGCATGCTTGCTTCCTTTTTCATCTCATTTCAGTTTTTCAGGGGTTTTGATGCTAAGTGGTCCTCTACACCTTCTCCTAACATAGAAGTATATTTTACAATAAAAATTAGTCAAGAAACTCTATGAAAAATGTTCACTATATATTTCTACTTTGTAAAGACAACTGGCTTGGCTTTGTTTTCTGCTAAAAACCCCACAAACAGATTACGTTGTATTTGTGCATTCCCATCTCTTATTTTATCAGTGACTAACTACGTTACATAAAAAGAACACTGCCACTCAATTCATATTGCTAATAAATTGTATCATGCTAGAATAGGTTTTCTCTCTCACTTTTGTACCTTATCCTCAAAAAATATTAAATGGGGTAAGACTGGTAAACAAGAGTAGTTTTTTTCTGACAACATAAAACTTAAACAAACCCTGTTCTCCATAAACAAGCCGCGTCTGCACAGTGTGTACAGCTTTTCATTGCCAAATGAAAAAGTCCTAGTCTTGTATTCAGGTCTGAAAGGGCCTAGCTGAGAAATCCAGGGCACAGATGAGTTAAATCCACCTAAGAATTTTCAAATAATGGAGGCTTCATTAATTAGCTACACTAAAAATATGATAATAGCTATTCTTCTAAAAATCTACCACACTTACAGGAATGACAAGTGCCTTATAAAAACATATCCAACTGGTTTTGAACAGGAATCTGTCAAAGTGCCTACACCGTTTGTTATCTATGTTATTTTCCCTGAAATAACAATTATTGCTATTTTATTCTGTATCCCATGGGGATATTGTCAAGGAGTGAACATTATCTTCCATTTCTGCATCAGTCAGAACAGTAGAAGTCAAGACGCTGCCCCAGTTATGATTATTACGTTAGCCTCAACCAGAAGTAGGGAAGACATTTTATGTCTATTTTATATTTGTCTGTTTTCATACGCACAAACAGAAATCTGTTGATTTCAGACAAAATTGCATTGAGACCCATTAGCTATGAAGTTTGTACAAACAAAAACATTTGCACCAGAAGAACGTAACTTAAAAACCAAAACAAATCAACAAATGAATGTTTAGCTCATGAGTATTCTTAGCACAGTCATATATAGGTTTCACGTTGCTTAAGCAGATGCAGTCCCAGAGCATGCAGTCACACAATAGAATGTGCACAAGAAAAAAAAAAAAAGAAAGAAAAAACCCTTCCAGAGTCCAAGAAGTCAGAACAATTTTTGCAGTGTGGAATTTTGTAATTGGGGGGGGGGGGGCAGGTGAGGGGCTGGGTCCTCAGCAAAGAGAAACTGAAGAAACTGGGAAACCTGCACAAGTGCTTTCTAATAGGAGATCTTCTTCAATATCTGAACTATCCCTGCAATCCACACTTCTTTGCAAGTTTAGCAAATCACAGCAAACAAGCTATTTCTGCTGGACTCCTTCTAGAGGTTTCTCCATATTGGTGCCAGCAGGATATACTGGAAAAAAATTGAAAATTTTATCATACATTATCACGCAAAATAGGCTTTCTTCATAAAGGGTGGACTAAAGGAAGTGAAAATACAGTAATACTTGGGTTTCTCTTAGCACAGAAAGAATAGCCCCTTAACTAACATCTTTTTTTGCACAGTTGGAAAGCAATCCCTAATTCATGACTACTTTGTATGTTAGCTCCATATTTTCACTGAAATCAATTGAAAGTATGTCTTACTAAATAGGCATTTCTTACGTTCAAAAGAGTATTAAATAAACTGCCTATCAAGGCAGACCAAAAGCATTTTTATAATGATCTGGCCATTGAAATGTTTACTTTCCAAGCACTGACCTTAAATACTGTTAAACTGCAGAACAACATCATTCAAGATTCTTTTCTATCTGATTACAAAACCTGAATTCCCTTTAAATTATTCACAACATGAAGAAATATGATTAAATAGCTAATGTACTTAACATACTGAAAATAAGTTCTAAGGAAGAATTGACTTCCAAAGGAAAAATCCTCACCCTCTCCTCACCTTGGGCAGTGTGACATTTACCGTTTTCAACAAACTAAACTGGGGAAACTTTAACAGATGTCTAGAAATTGTGCACTGCTTACTAATAACTGAAACCTTCTTGCTGAAAAAGTTCTGTGGAAAATTTGAACGCTGCCTATTAGTATTACATGCCTCACGAGAGAAACATGAGTAAAAGCTGGCATCTCATTTAGATTTGCATCCTTTTCCCAAAGTATTGTGTCCATTTCTTTTGCCCAATAGAAAAGTAACACAGTCTTTTCCTTAGACTGTAAGTTTTATCTGATTTTTTTATGTGATCTAACTGCTAAGTGCACACTCCAGAGAAGCAGTAGTCTCCTGATCTCCTAAGGGGAGGAAGCCCAGTCAATAAACCTGCTCTCTGTCCCTTCCTCTGGGCACCAGCCTCTCTTCTCCGCCTTTCCCATCCTCAAATGTTTTGACCTTGAGCAATGGGGTCTGATAAATCTTAGCTGGGAACAGTCTCAACATAAAAATTCATAGATATTTCAAGGAAATTGGCAGGTAGGAAGAGAAGAGAGAGTTGGAGATAACACCACACAGAAAGGCTGGGGACATTCTGCAGCTGCAGCCTCTTGAGAGCTGTTGGGGCGACTTGGCTGCATGACTGGCAGGCGGATTTGGGATGTCAGAAGACATATGATGTGTGCACCATATATTATTTCATTCATGAACAGACAGCTGCTCTGAGAAGCATGCACTTTAGGGTGCAGACTACAAACAGAGGTTGGGGAAGGCACAAATGTGTATCAGAGAAAGACCACCTCAAACTACCCCCTCGCACAAGTGCTGGCTATGGGAGAAGCAAAAGCAAGTGCCTAGAGGGCTGTGACTAACCTGGAAGGTCTGAAGATCTACAGAGAAATGCCCAACACCACTGGAGAATGGGAACATCCATATTTTCTAAAATAACAGAAGGTGTGTGAATATGGAAAATGTTGCAATACTCCTTTTCTGAGAAAGCGATAAATCTTCTCCCAAGAACTAGAAGCTACAGTCATTCTTTAATTAGGAGTGTTAGAAAAGGAAAGGACCACTCTCATTCCCTCTGTGATTCCCCTTGAAATGACACCACTGAAGGAAAGTTCTAAAATTGAAATAAGTAATCATATTTTCCAGGGAGCCCACAGTGTGGAGTTAACATCTGGCTGTTTGTTGACTGATGCTTGCTTGTCTTGAAGGCTGCTTTACAAAGGTGACAATATTTGCATGGCTCTTAAAACCTTACTTTATCGCTATTGGATTTCACACAGCACTCCTAGCTCCTTTCACACTGTCAAAAACAAGCACCCTTCATTTTGCAGCAATGTTGAAGAAATATCTCTGAGCAGACCACTCTGGCCTACAAGATGGTGCTGGTTAGAGGAGCTCTCCGAGCTACATCAGCTGTTCGCATCAGTTGAAAACAAGAAAAGTGTTTTATTTTGGCAGGCAGGATATTACAGTCTCTAATTCTATTGCCCAAAAGAGCTTTACTAGTGGGAATCAACATCTTGTTGTATTTGCAGAGGCTTTTCTCATCCCCTATCTCATTTCCCTCTGGGCTCCCATAAAATTAATACATTAACCCACCATTGTGTCAGCAGCACTGAAAATAACCCAGGAGTACAACTTATTAATGTTATGGCACATTGTGGGGAACCTCGCTGAGGCTGATGACCATAATAAGCTCCCCTTCATTTGGGATAGTTGTGGGGGATCACTGAGCTCACTTACA
The DNA here is from genome assembly GCF_003259725.1 of Athene cunicularia. Classification (NCBI taxonomy): domain Eukaryota; kingdom Metazoa; phylum Chordata; class Aves; order Strigiformes; family Strigidae; genus Athene; species Athene cunicularia. The sequence continues at coordinate 4,249,552 of NW_020799116.1, forward strand.
GACTCAGGAGTAAAAAAAATGTTTCAGGTTCCAGCCCTCAAACATGGCTATGTTATGCCTCCACCCATATAAAACTAGTTTTCTGAGTATCTGAGAGAGAGAGGTCAGAAACAGATTAAAAGGAAAGCACAACCAACACAGCTTCAGTGATCCTGTAACAAAACAAAAAATTGGGGGTCACAGTGGCATGAGCAGTGAAATTATTTCTGGCTGAGTCCTTCAGTGTGGGGTTGGCATTTGTTTTTCCTCCGAGTAATCTGCAATGGATCAAAGGATCCACTGGATCGAGCCCCAATCTTACCTTCTAACTGAAGAAAACCCTGGAGATCCGATATTTTGACAAAATTTTTGTCTCAAGAGACTATAAAATTTCTTTACTTAGCCATTCCATTTATATAGCAACTCTGGAGCACTGCATTTACTGGCAGAACTGTCATATCAGCATCTAGAGAAGTAACTGGCAATAAAAGCTTTAAATTTCGCTTCAGCTGCTCCAGATTCTGTATTTGGAAGTTCTAGAGTCTCCAAGAATATTTTTAATTGCTTGTTCTCTATAGAAAGTCTAGATGCTTCTTGGATTGGTTATTCTTAATATAAAATAAATAATGTCGACAAGTAATCATCCAATTTTAGGAATAGAACAGCATGGTAATGGCAGAGAAGGTCTCCTGGTTAAAGCACGGAGATGAGCAGTAGATACCATATCACACTATCTACCTGTCCCGCACACAGTCCCCCTTGGACTCTATGGGTAGTTTTCAAGTCATTAGAGAATGTGTGATGAGACCTTCAGTAATAACTATGGAGTGTAAAGATACTACAGTAATTTAGACAATAGGTTGCTCGCCATTTCACCTAGGACTCTTGGTCATCCTTTACGGTCCACACAACATCTTGCTCATCTGTAATTTCATGATAGATCTCCTTTTTGTATTTTTTGACTAACAGGAAGAAAAATATAGTTCACCACTCTTTTTGAGAAGTGAAGGATGCTGTCTGTGCTCAGACTGAAATCCTTTATATAATTTTTCCAACATTCTGAGTAGCCTGCCAGGAGATATTTAGAAGAATAATAAATCTTATTGGTGCCAGGGATGTGGGAGAAGGGCTCAGGACTAATGCAGAGATCTGTTTTATGAGTGTCATCTGTTCCTGTTCTGCCAAAGGAAGAATGGCATATTGAAATTACTCTGCTGTAGGCAAGAACAGCAAGGACAGCACATTATCCTCTGTTGGCACCCGGGGAAAAAAAAAAAAAAGAAGAAAAACACATTGATGCTAGTACTAGGAAATACAGCAGATGATGTGGTGCAAGTTAAAATATTAAGTTTCTCAATTACTGAAGCAGCAAAAATTCCAGGGAGCTGCATTCAGTGGGCTGCTGTTCTTGTTTTTCGTGGTAGGAAAGATTTTCAATGGCATTACAGCAAATAAGCATGATATCCTCTAAGGAGGAGAGTGAGACACACGCTAGTGAAAGCAAAATGATTCTCAATTCACATGTCTGCTAATGGAGGCAAAGGAGCCTGGCACAGCTGAAGCAACCAACACACATCAACTGTCCACAAAAGGCCATAACGAGCTTGGAAAAATTTTATTGCAAAACTAAAGAGATCACGCACATCTTTAATCTCATTGGCAAAGAAACCGTAATGAGAGCAGCTACTTCTTTCACGCTATACAAAAGAAGGTCTAGAAGATGTGAGCATTTAAATCTTCAATGGGGAGGACATAATAAATAAAGTTGTGAATAAAGGGATTTTTATTTTTTAATCAGGTTTTGGTTAGGATGTACAACATCTACATTGATGATGTTTGTTTACGATGAGCAGTCACACATCAGTGACCAGTGAACTCTTTAAAATATCTTCTACCTAAGGAGGGTGCTGGAGGCTTTAGATAAAAATCTTAAATGACATCACTGGCAATGGGCTACAGGAACCTAAAGAAGAAAAGATGGGAACATAAAAATCTTGAGATATGTATGTATCTAGTGCAAAGAGAAGACACCGTTCTCCTTGTGTCTGATGGTCAGAAAACACAGTGAGTTTAAACTGTAGCATGAAGAGGCCACTGGAGAAAGGAAAACCCTTCTCTTGGGGGATGCCTAGCAGGGCTCTGGCATAGATGCGACTCAAGAGGCTGTGGCACCTCAAACTGGTGACAAAGGCATAGGGGATTCTGCCCTGGGGCAGGGAACAGATCAGACAACCTCTGAAAGTCTCTTTCAGATATTTTTATGTAATTCTGACACAAGAACATGTTGCAGTCATCATAATGGGGAACCTGTAATACTTGTTCCAGTTAACAGCATTCTCCATGGAACAATGATCATAATTTGGAGTAACTGGCTACAGAAGACATCTGTGGCAATGAGGCCCAGTTGGGGTCTCATCATTGGGTACACTATGCACACAGAGCTGCCAAGACAGACAATATTGTTTTGCCAAGTGCAGAGGATAAACTACAGAGTGGCACTCCTGAGACCTCCCAATGATTTTATCTAAGATTTTTTTTTTTTTTTTTTTTTTTTTTTTTTTTTTTAATCCAGTGACCCAGAAAGGCTTAAAGTAGCAGGCTGTTTTCTTCCAACTGAAAAATTTAGCACGCATATTGACATGTTTTTCAAATTTCCAAAAGGTATAATTTCAGTCTGTACAACAGGCTTGGCTGGTTCTTGGGGTAACCACATCAAGTGACCTATCAACAGCAGAAACTAATTTTCAAAGCCATATCTTTCTCCTGAGGAGAAGAAAGAGTTGCCTTTATTTAAAGATCCTATACCCAGTGCCAATTACTTGTAAGAATCTCTTCAAACAGAAGCATGGACACACAACCAGTGGCATATTAAGTGAAAACGTCCTGGAAAGTGAAGAAGGGATTTCCATATGTTCATATATTCCAGGCAGTGAACCCCCCCCAAGATTCACAGCCCTTTTCCCTGCTGCCAACGCTCCACACACTGCACCATCCAGCTGTTTTTTTGTGCACCAGCGCTGCAAGTGCTCCTCATGCAAGCTCCCAGTCATGGAACACTTTATTCAGGAAAAAAACTGAAATATCAAGGCTTATGTGTAACAAAGTAAGAAAAGAAAACAGCAAGGCATAGACAGGTGTCACAAAGTCACACTCTTTTAAAACAAAAAAAGTCTATTTTTTAGCATGTCAAGTAAGTGATGTTTTCACAGACTGAAATGGGATCAAATGCTCAGACAATACACTGCAGAAAAGCAGGCACCCTCACTGAACTGTTCTCATTAAAACACTCTCCCTCTGTCAATGCTAACATTACTTTTTTAAAAAAGGAAAAAATCAAATCAGCCTTCATTTTCAAGTGACCTTTTAAAAAAATCCTTTCTATAAAATATTAAAAGCATTGTTGAAAAAAATCACTCCTACTTCTGTGCTGATAAAACTACAGGTTGATCATAAACCTTTTTTTTTTTTTTTTTAATCTATTAAGGTAGCATTGTGCAATTGTTCAATTGTTGCTGACCTGGGATGAAAAGAAACAAAACAGAAACAAACAAGCATAAACCCACAATTATCATTACCCATGTAGGCTCACCACACAGATGCTGGGATATTAGCTTGAATTGTGCAAGTATGAGAGAGGAAGAGACTATGATAGATGAGGAGATAATATCGCACAATGTCACCTAGCAAATGGTGATCATTGTGCTCATAGGCAGCCGAACAGCCACGCTGATATCCAGCAGCAACATAATTATATTTCAAATTAGTTTTCTGCAATGCAAAAGGGAAAATAAGAAAGATCGTCTGATGTGATCAAGCTACAGAAAGAGACTTGAGTAATATATTTGGGTTTCTTGTCTGTTATTATACACAGAAAATGAGGCTGTACAATTCCAGCTCATTTCTGAAGGTTCAGGGTCATCTTATTAGGAACAACATATTTACTGTGAACCTGAAGAGCCAGTATTGATTTGAATACAAGTGTTTATGCTTGGTTTTAGGATCCCTCCTTTCCTGTGCTGTCCTAATGAGCCATGAAAATAACCTCAGCTAAATCAGAAATGGCCAACCATCGCCGAAATAGGCCTTGTAACTGAGCTATCGTTTTAACACCAGTAACGTGGAAAGAACAAATTTCCAGTTCGGTGGTTTTTAGGAGATACAGGAAAACAGCAAGAAGATATGGGAACACCAGGATTGATTTGCTGTGGCGAAATGCTTAACAACAGAGGCATTATCCAGGCTTACCATATACATGCAAGTACAGGACCCGCCAGTTTTTGTACTCGTCTCCTTCTGCATTGTCTGAAATCGTATAAAAGGTGGCAGCGTAGGTGTTGCTGAAACTGGAGTTTTGGACCAGTTCACACATGCTTCAAGGAAAAGCAGTGTATAGTTGAATAATGTCTGAAACAACACAAGCTTGTATCCTAAACTCCATGATAAGAAGACATAGGCATGCTTCTCAATGACAGCAATAACGTCCGACTAACCAGCTTTTGGCTTTTTTTACTGGATTCCTTACAAAAGCAGAGCCATTTACAGGATTCTTTCTAAGTAACACACTTTGAAATTAGCGTTTTTATATTCTTTTTTACTTTAATGGATTTGCCGCTTCTTGTTTGATATTTTGCTAGAAAGAAAATGACTGCCTCCACACAACAAACCTAGGAACTAAGTCAACAAGCTACTACTATGGGTGAAATCTGTTTGAAGCAGAGGCATTTGGCAGCTCCATTTCATTTGGACTAAATGCAGGAAGCAGTTAGAAAGTAGAATAATTGAAACAATACTGATTCATCCACCCAACACAAACCTCAGGAAAGGTTATTCAGGAATCAGCATATGCGGACAGGAATGTTTCGCTAGGTATTACTGTCATGGGGGGTGCATGTATGTAGAAAGCAGAAAGAGAATAGAAACACCTTAAACCTTTTAAGTGTTAGACAGAGAGAAACATCCCAAAAGTTATACAATAAGAACAGAACTGGAAAACTTTCCCTGCGAGACCAGAAACAGAGCCTTTGAGCAAAGCACTAACCAAGAAAGAGGCTTAGCCTCATAGACAAAGAAAAGTAGTCTTGTTATCTGCTGCCTAATGTGTCTAGGGAAACAGGTCACGGGGTGCTTTCTTTGTGAATAAACTTGATGGCAGCAAAGAAATACCAGACTGCATTATCAGCTTCTCCTCCCTGAGGAAACAGTCTGCTAGACTCCAAATGCTGGCTACCTTCTCGGGAGTCCCTTCTCAGCAATAGTACTGATTTATGCCTATAGCTAATTTTAAGCCTAGGCATTGTGTTTATGTACCTCGCTGCATAATGACAACTGCACAAGATAAAGGAGAAAACTGTATTTTTCCAAGTAATTTCCTTCTGTTTTGGTAGCAAGTAGTTATTGATACTAGGAGTGCAAAATATCACTTCTGTGCATAAATGCAAGCTGCAAGGTGATGGTGTCTTTTCAAATGTAGTTTCTTTATCTACCAGGACCAGGCAAGCACTGGTCTTACTGAGCTCATTGGCAAATCTGCTGCTTCCTGTAGCACCAGGGTCAGACCCTTACTTGTGAATCCTGTCACACAAATAAGCTCTGCAAAATAACAACACAAGGCTGGCAGCTCAGGGGCACCATGAGGCTGATGGGGGCAGAAGGCCTTATTTCATTTCATTTTTGAAAACATCATCCTGTTTCCTTCTTTCTGCTTCCATTCCTATTCTTTCTTCCATTTCTATCTGTCCAGAACATTTCTGTCCATTCATTCTCCTTTATTCCATCCCGCTTGTATTTCTCTGCTGTCATCTGTCAATTTTGCTTTGTCCCAGATCCCCATCCTCTCACTTGCTATCGCTTCTTTTAAATAAGGACTAATTCAACGGTGAAAAAAGGGAAAGACGTGGAAAAAAAAGCTGAATATTGCTACTACTGCAGTTTATAGCTAATTTCTATGGCTCTCCCTGAATCCTGCAACATTTTTTAGCCATCTAGGACTCACAGTAAAATATAACCCCTAATTATGAGGGTGGGAAAAGCAAGTGGCACAGAAAACTTGGTAATTCTCATCTAAGGGCTGCAACTCTCTATCGGCACCAGGACTGCAGTGACACAGTCTGTGATTTAGGGTCCTTACCAGAATGTACGCTGGTGTTATACCAACTAATAAAGAGTTGCAGCAGAGATGTACTAATTATATTTTTCCACTTCAATGTGTACCGAACATTGTAAACTATCATTTAGTGTCATTATTTTAATGATATATTATGTTGATAATACAATCTGGGTTAATTCCCAAATGTGAAATCTAGAGAGAAAAAGCTACTCTGATATTTTTAAAATGTGATTTCTCATTAACCCTAAACCAGAAACTACTATAGTCACAGCTCCAGAGAAAGCATTCATTTACCACCAAAGGTAGCAACTATAATTATTCTGGAAACACTTGTCCCAAACCAATTGTAATCTCTGTTATTTTAGTTGGGGGGGGGAAACAAGAGATAAAACCAGTATTTTGTATAGTAGGGCCCATGGTTAAGTGCTTTCTTTTAAGGCATCTCTCATCTTTTGCTGAGAGAGGGCAAACAGCCAGCAGTGTATTCAGCACTGGCACAGAAGGAGAAAATAGATATACTTTTGTATGCCTGTCTCAAAGGTATGAGGACATCAAAGTGTAACAAAGTGAAAGCAAAATACATAATTCTAATCACGCATGTTCCCCATCATTTTAAGCAGTATCAGGCACTTGATACTTTAAACAGCATTTTTTCCCCCAGACTATCAGCCTGCAATCAGCAAGTAATCGTTATCTCCGAAATTCCACCTGAATCAAGAAATAGGGTTTTTTCTCATATATTTAGGCAATGACTCCAACACAACCCAGGATGTGACAACAGCTCACACAGGTATTTGCTTACTACTTAATACTTTGTCATCGGGTACCTCTGGACTGCTTCAGAAGCAAGAAGCCCTCTGTGGGCTCACTGCCCACAAAGTATTTAACTAATAGCTCAAGGGCAAGATGGAAGTGTTTATCCTGACTATCAGAATCACATTTTCTTCAGGTAGGTACCTTGGTGTTATATATTCATGGTTAATATCCATATATCTCTCTAAAAGAAGTTTAAAGATTGTATGTGAACATGCTTGGAAGTCACTAACAAAAAATTCCTAGATGTCTAGGTGTTTGAATGGTCCTCTAGACATACGCATCCTGCCAAGAGTCTGACTTCCTCTTCCCTAACACGCACGAAACCAGGAATGATCACCTTGAATCACAGAGGGGTCTGCTAACACGGGATACGCCAACGGGACAAACGAATCCATCTAGAACCTACAACATCTTCTACTGCCTGCAGAGGCAGCTGGGGGAGCCCTGATCTACTACAGACGGGCAGAACAGGCTCTCTCTGCTAAATCCCACACACCTTCAATGCCAACTAGTTGTTAATAGAGCCCCAACAGACTCATTCAGTGTTTATCAAACCATGGAAAAACGATGTTTTTCCCCAGATAGAGAAAGGCAGAAGAATTCAAAAGGATTTACAAAGCATTTTCATTAGCCACGCCTGGCAGCAGCTCACAGGGACAGAGAATGAGTCTTTGCTACAACAGGCACTAATTACTGGGTGCAGGTTCTTGTCCCCAACCCTGGAGGAAGGGCTGCTCCCACCAATTACAGGCAGTTAAACCAGCTTGAAAAACAATGGATTTGAGATATTCAGAGAATACATTGGAGAGTGGTTAAGGCATTTCACCATTCCGTCAAAGGGTCTGAGCCTCGCTTCTGACTATCATTAGTTGACCAAAACACACATAGAAACTTGTCAAGAAGTGATCCAAATTCCTTAATTTTGTCCTGTGCTGTCCTATTTTTACCCAAAAGCTACCCCAGCATAGGGAAGATGTGAGAACTTGCAGGTTACGCAACCTTGCATTTTCACAGTGTTGTTTAGCACTGTGATGGCTATAATTGTGATACACTGAGAACATTTGCAACCTTCTGCAGATCTCACACTCACACTTCTGCCCAACTGGTGTGATGTGCTCGTGTTATAACCATTCAACGTGTTGCAACCAAAAGCTGTCAGGAATGCCGGCTCAAATGATTTCTCTCCATACACTGTCCTTTATTTAGGCCTTTACATCGAGCAGTCGAAGCAGAGGATGGAGACTCAGTGCTAATCACAGCCTTTCCAATTCCTTATCACGACACTGGGAAAACCATCTAACCTCTGTGTCTCAGCATCCCTAGACGTCAGTCTGATATACCAATACCCTGCTCACAAAGGCAAACAATCACAGACTTTGGAAATTAAGGAGCACGTGAGTGGCGCCTCTCTACGGATAAATTACTTAACTCAGGTAGAGATTTATGACAGATTAGGTATTTCGGGAAATCTAACAATCTTGGTGATCCTGGTCATACTGCAGAGCAGTCAGCTGTATTTTCCATCACTTTAGTAATGTTTCCAAGCAGCTGCACTCAGAACAGCAAATGTTCTTAGTAAAAGATCCTGACTGTTGTGTCCAAACCTCAAAGAGTCTGGGAAGGAACGAACAACAAATGAAATATCTCAAAGCGAGCTGTTCCTTTTCCATCTCAGAACACTGCTGACTCGCCTGTTTTGCCCAGGGGATGGAAGCGGGGGGATTTGTTTGAAGCACTCTGATTTGTCTGAGTTTCTTTCCCCTCAGACTTCTTGACCCCTTGGGAAGCTTCTGCTCTGTCAGGTGTGTAATCAAGCCCAAGGGGAAATCGAAAAGGCTTGCTTACACAGTCATTATTGGTCTCTACAAAGCCCAAGGGGCTCATGCTCTCTGAGATTTGTAAAATAAATCGGGAAAGGGTTGTAAAATAAAGGAAATGAAGAGGGGAGAAAAGTTGGAACATGTGATTGAGGAGGTGTACTGGAGGCACCCCACTTTTTTGAAGCAAACCCAGCAGCCTCTGCTGAGATTTGTTGTAAGAAAAGAGCCATCAGTTCTGAATCACTAGTCCTTTGCAAAGTTTTTTCAATCTGCACCACATGCATCATCTGAATGTTCTAGCTGCAGACAACTCAGGTGTCTTTTTCTCAATAAACAGATTGTCTGAAAAACGTCAGAACAGGCATAACCTATTAGGAAGAGATAACAATAAATCCCTTATCTTTATTAAGATTCAAATCTTGCTCCACCCCACACTTATTGAATCTATTGATTTCAAAGTAAACAAAACTCTCTGTATAGATTGGCTGTATGGTGGATATTGAATTTAATCTAAGTGTGCATGTACTGTGATTTAAGCAACAGGAAATTGTACCGTTACAATAGGCTAGGAAATAATTTTGAAAATTTTGCATTCAATCAAAATGTATGCTATGTATGTTAGTTGCTATACGGTGTCCTTATTTCTGTAAATTAAATTTAACCCCTCACAAGTCCTACAACTAGAGAACTGTGAAGCTTTCATACATAAGGGTCTAGGGAAAAAAAAAAAAAGACTGATGAGTTTATCTGCAATTTGTTTTGGAAAAAAATTGTTATCCACTTCATATCATTATTGGAGAAATTGCTTTCAAATCTGTTACATCTCAGGAATACTAAGTACACTCTAATGAGTTCAAAAATGTGTAATGACACTGTTAATTCTATGGCTAGCTTGGAATCAAGACTGTTTCTTTTCTTCAAAGGAAAATAGGATTATCAAGTGCACTAGGAGAATTTCCTTAACATGATTGATAGAAAGAAAGAGTAATCACCTTTGAAGTGCCACTACATATAATACCTCTCTAGTGTTCTCTTTCTCCTCCTGACATCCATGAGTAATTGAAAGTAAAGAAGCTGCTTAGTGTGATCAATGAAGCCCAGATGACAGCTCCTTCTACAACACCTACCAGCACCATCGGGTGACAACAACATCATCTTTGATACTTCAGAGTTGACACAGGGCAACATATTTTTGAAGTGCCAGACTTCAGTTTGGCAGGTATCACATTTCCAGGAACACTAATGACTTGTATTAGGTGCTCCTCCATCAGCAGAGAGGGCCTTGCACTTTGTGGGAAATAATGCTGGAAGTTGGGTTTGAAATCTGAGCCAGACATTTGCTGGGTTTGGACTCAGTCTCATACCACCAGGCTTCTGCTACAGAAAAGCCTCAGGACCTCAGTTTTGTGGCTGTCACCTGTATGTCCCCTGCCTGATCCTGGCTGCTGAGCCCTTCCTGAACATCATCCCTCTGACGTTCCACCAGAGAGCACCAGTCCTGCACAGTACCTTAAGACAAGATAGACAAGGGGGGGGGGGGCACTACCATGTTCCCCAGAGTGTGATAAACAGACCAAGATGCATATACTTTCTTAGTCACAAATTCTAGTAATTGGACAAAATGAAACAAAACTGCAGGGCCCAAGTAGACTGGAGTTGAGTCGCTGCAGGTTTCTGAAGGATTACACTGTCTCAGAAAATACCTGTTTGGATTGCTTCACATTTATCCATGTAACATCCTCTAATATTGTTTTGGTATTAACAGCTTAGATATTTATAATGAATTAAATTATGTTACATAAGGAAGTAGCAAAACAACTCTATATCTTTTACTGAATTCTTTGCAAGATGACAGGCTGGTCTGAGCTGACTTTTCTGAGAATAACTCTTATAAAAGATAACCTACAAATCAAGAAAATGTGAACAAACTGCACTCCTATCCTGAGCAGCAGGAAAAAATTCTCCTACACACAGATCATCTCTTAAAAAAAAAAAAATTAAATGCAACTTTATTGAAGTTTCAACAGCTCAGCTCAGATCTATTGTTTCACAGTCCTAGGCACTGAAAGTGGAGGTGGCACACCAAGGTTAAATCACAGTATTGACAGCTTCTTGTGTCAGACACCTGTCAAAATGTAATAAGAAATCCGTGAAAAGAAATAAGATGCCAAAAGCACATCACAACAGGTTTGGTTTTGTTTTTCATTTTCATACATCATGATTCATAAGTCACAGAAACTGTATAGCTATGAAAACAAGGTGGCAGCTACATGAAAACACTTCTTGTTTGGCAGAAAATTAGACTGGGTCAAACCCTAAAGTCCTGCCCAGGCATGCTCCAGGAGGCTGCGTACTCCCATGCATGGGAATAACCCACCCAGGGTAGCAGAATGTGGCAAATTTCTGCTTCACCTGGTAGGGCTGGCAGAAGCAGCAGAGACTGCCTAAGTCTGGCCAAATCAATACCCTGACTCAGCACCCCGTATCTGCTGCGGCTGCAGGTTCTCCATGGGGTCTCCTGCACACCTATTTTCCATGAGTCCTAGTACACAACACAAATCCAAGCTGCCTTTTCTTTACAAAGAATCCAGTGAGTATCAGACATGCTGTCCCAAACCAACAAAATCATTTAAGAAAAATCAAAGCCATCAACTGAGTCAAGCCAATATGCACAAAAATATATTTAGTTAATGTATTTATAGGAGTCCTGTCAATAGAGTAACTGGACTAGGTCACAGGGGCTGAGGAAAATGGGACAATCACAGGAAGATGGACAGTTTCAAATCTGCAGATGGGTCCACAAACACAGGCAAGAAATAGGTCCAGGGTTGTAGCAGTGAGTCATTTTTGCTAAAGGGGATTATTTTGATATCTGTTCTTTGTAATTAAAGTGAAATGACTTTCACACAGATGGGCTTTCTGAATGTTATTTAAGTTATCAAACAACACAGTCACAGAATAACTTAATACCATGCACACCTCTTGGCTTGCAAGCTTGCTTTAACAAATTCTAGCTTTACAGCAATAAGCAACCTCCAGTAAACCCCCTTTTCTGTCCTATATTACCTAGATTTATATGATAAAAATAATAAAAACAGTGGCTAAAAGATGTACATAATGTACAATATTAATTTCAATGAAAAGGTAATATCCATTTCCGTGCAGACAAATATTACTTTCCTTTCAGAGCCCGGCCAGCTTTTTCTGGTCTGTTTTTAAATAGTCCAATTCCACAATATAGGACAGTGCTGTGTTTGCCTGAAAGTCTGCTTCTTGAAGTTATTTCCTTAAAACTGTGAATAATACTGTCTGTTCTGAACTACCTATGCAGGGCTTTGGCAGTAACACTCCTACTGGCAGGAAGGGGAGTTTGTAGCTGCAGCTTTACAAGAAACAAATAACATTTTCCAGTGATTATTGATTGCCATCTATTTTTACGACACATCTGTGACTTTCAGTGACTTACACAATAAGTGTTCTGCATTAATAATATATCTGCTCCAGTTATTTATTTATTTACTTGATAAATTAAAAAATACATACTAATAAAACAAGTCTAAGATTTTCCACAGAGAGGAAAATATTAAATGACTACTTTTATATGAAAGGCCACAGAGCAACATCCAACAAGAGACCAATTTGTTATTTGTACATACCCATGCATATATATCGCATACCCACATGTATCAATGTATATACAGCACGTCTCTTTCCTTTTCCTCCTCCCTTGCCAGAAGGGACAGCAGCTGGTCTCAGCACCACCTGCTCCTTCAGGAGGCCTAGAAGATAAGCTTCTGGACCTTAGGATTGACCCCTACCACAAGCAATTTAAAAGGGACAAAGTTATCAACAGTGGTCATTTCCCCAAGGCTCTTCATGCCTCTGCTACTAGCAGGACTTAGAGATACCAGCTGCAAAATAAAAATTATTTTTTACTTTTTTTTTCTGGAAATTTCTAAACAGATTAAAAACAAATAATTAAAATAATGTCTCACTGTGATGGGTGCACCCCCTCTCCCCCTAAAAAAAAAAAAAAAAAAAAGCTGCACCAAAAGGTTTACAAGCCTAGTGCCTTCTCCTGTACTTTGGTTAGTCTCACATTTACGTGCAGTCCAGTCAATGTCACATCCTTTGTGCTGCATACTCCAACAATTTGCATGAACTTACATGGTAAAAGGCAATAATAAAAAAACAAAAACCACCCCCACCCCCACCCCCCCCCACCAGCTTAAGCTGAAATAATTTGTGGCATTTCCAAAAAGGTATTTCTATTTTTATCTATAGCACTGTTTTCCAGGCTGGTGTTTACCCCTTAAAGTAACTATACTTTAGTAAGTATACTTGATGCTATATTCTGTGAGTCTTCAAGCCCTCCTGCTCCTCAGCAGTTCATATCCACAATGGTGCTGGCTCCGGCCTTCTCACACTTGCTGTGGTGTGATGCAACACTGCTGAGCTATCCAGTAGCTTACTTACAAACTAATCTTTTACCAAAAAGTTCAGAACAAAGGCACTTGGGTGTTGGTTCTTGCATTTAGAATTGCAAGAGGTCAAAACTTATGTGATCTTTTATATCTGCGATCAATTCAGATGAAATGTAAAAAGATGTGACACTCCAAAACTGTGCCCTGCTGCTCAACTAATGGTAGCTATGACACACAGAAGTATTCTTTAATCAGAGTTATCCTAAACCATCTTCCAGTGCTCTGCATTTTATAATTAAAACATGCTAGCCAGAAGGAAATGTTAGATTAACTAGCATTCACAACATGCCTTTGAGCAGAGATTCACAGAGAACATTTTAAAGTTAAAAGATATTTCAATCCATTCTCAAAGTTCTGCAGAGTATGAGCAGAAGCGCAAAGAGAATAACCACAACTATTCATACAGACTGCTGATGTTAAAGATGATGAAAATACAGAGTTGTGTATTCCTGTTACTGGAGGAAGAAAGATTTTGCCAGGCACTAAGCTCTGCTCTCAGCTCTGCCACCAGCCTGCCAGCTAAGCCTGGAAAACAGTTTCTCTACCTGCATCTCCCATTGCAGAGAGGTTCCTTATCTGTTCCTCTTCTCTCACATGGTTGTCCTTCTAAAAAGTGCTTTAAAATCTCCTGAGCATTTTGAGCCTGTATTTGTGAGGTTGGGGATCCACAGGACGGGTTGTAGTCTGCCAGGGAAGTCCCTGGATCCAGGTCACCATGCTGTGCTGCCATAGCACGATGGGTGGCAATGAGAGCAGGAGCCAGGGGAATATCAAGGACAGAAACCATTAAGCTACCACTAAATGTGAAACCACAGCCCAACTGAAATGAACAGGGCACATTTTCAGTAAAACCATGAAGCAAAGGAGTTCAACAGCCAGGCTGCCACGGGGAAGGAGCAGGAGTCAAAGACACTGTGGCATTGTATCTCTGAGTTGTTTTATATGCTTGTAAAACGGCTTGCTCCTTTTCACCTCTAAAATCAGGCACCTCAGAGAAGCCCCCTCACACTGGGGTCCCTCAGTAGTCTATTAAGAGATCTTTTTATCCTGTGGAAGTGCCTCTGTTTACCCACTAGCTATGGAGAAACCATTCTGGACTGAGGTGCCTTAGCTCTGTGCTTGCTGCTAAGCTGGATGAACTCTGAGCCTAGAGTTGAACATCCCCTTCCATATTCAGACAGCCATTTCTGGTGATGCTATGGAAACCACTCCTTTTCTCTACAGAGGCTCAAAGCTGCATTAAATACTTTATTTTACAAGCTAAACTTTCCTTCCTTCAGTGTTGGTACCATTATGAAAATGGATGCTGACAGGCTTTGCTCTTGACCTCAGTTCAAGCTCCCTGGGTTTCTCTATTTAGTCCAAACAAAGAGGTAAATGCTAAAGGTGGCTTACAAACACTAATGTCTAGGGAAAGGGTGAGGAAAACCTGCTTATATTATCACACCGATACTGCATAAATAGTTAAAGCAAAGGACTAGGTTAGATGCTGCATTTAGCATGTTGTAAATCTGGAGGTTTCAGTCTTAAATCCCAAGGCAAATGCTGTTCAGCCAACCCTTCTCTTTCTAGGCTTTAACAACTGCATGTCAGCCTCAGTCCTTGATAACACGCAGCTATGCAAAAGCAGAAGGTGCTACAACTTTATCACTGAGCCCTTTCTTAAAAGGCAGGTTTTCTTTTATGCAACACTCTTCAAAAGTGTATAACATAATAGGGCTAACAAAACCAACAGGGCTTATTATTCCTTAGATCCTTCAGTTTCAGCTTCTGGTTTTGAAACAAAATCTGCCTTTCTAATTGGATAATGGTTCTGTTGCTGTTTTCTTAATCATTTTACATATATCCATTCGCTCCAAATAGATTAAAATGAGAAAATGGGTCACGCACCTACAACTGCTGAGTAGATACTATCTACCAAAGTGTTAGTTGCATGCATCCCATACTGTTACAAATACTGAAATAAAATGTTATGTTCCACAGCATGTAAACTAAATCACAACAAGTGAAGAAAAAAAAAATGAGCTAATTAAAATACAAAAGTGAAAGACAAAATAAACAGAACAAGCAATGAGACAGCTGACAGTGTTCTTTAGCTTGTTAACAAGGAGGCTACTTCTCCATATGGGCTTGGTAGAAGCACGTATTTCTGATAGAGAGAGATGTTTCTACTGTCCCCTGTAAAGGCTTTTGTTCTATTGGCACTAATCTACTGCTTTTCAAATATACATTACATGGGTCAAATCCATTTTGGACCACTCATATAGCATGTCTCAAAGAATGTTATGGTGAGAAGACAAATTAGAATGATCTCATGCTTGACCTTCCCGGAGTGCTGCTTAGTGTTGCAACAGCTAGATTTTTCCCTTGGTTCTGGGATCAATGGCTTTCAGGAACATTCCTGCTTTTACTGAAAACTAAAAGCAATTTTTTAATCTTCCTCATGGACAAGAAGACCTGAAAATGTATCTTAATGCATCCAAACTGTTCAGAAACCAGAAGACAAACAACAATAAGTGCAAGGTTAGTCTCAATCTCTTAGTTTATTAAGCCAATTTTGTAATTTTCAAAGCCAACTCATGCTTCCTGAAAACCTCAAGGTACTCAGTTCTGCTTCTACTACTACCAGGCCAGTTTAATAATAGCTTAAGGGAGCTCCTCTTCTGCAAAGAAATTATCCTGTCCTGAGCTAAGGACCTTCTCTCACCAAGAAAGGGCAGTTCTCCAATTAACTAGAGGCCCAAACAATTTTATTATAGTGAATATATGCTCTTTGTTATTTCTAGGGCTCTACTTAAGAATTATGGCTTGACTGCACAGGTAGATGCCTTGAGAGACCAATTACCTGTCTATCTTTGCTGTCTCTTTTACACAGGATCACTGCAGCCGTTGGAAACCTGGCCTCAGCCCCTTCCCAGCCCATAGCTGTGTGTATGGCACTGAGCACAGCGGAGTCTAGACCCCACTGGGGGTCTGTACGCTGCAGTTCAACCAGTCACACAGCCAACTCTCTTCTACACTGACTTCAGGAAGCTCTGGCTTTTTGCCCATGTAGTGAAGTCACATGAAACTTTGCGTTACAAAACCTCAGAGATAAACCACTGGAGTTCTCTTCCCTTGTATTACCCATACGCCTGCAGCCAAGCAGAGAGAATAAAGATACAGTTTGTCTCTTAACTCTTAAATATTTAATCCATACTTTTACACAATATTCTAGCTTCTAGATACGCTCCTGTAAATCACTGAGTGTCTATAAGTAGTTGCCCTATTCTGGATTTTTTATATTTCAGTCTGTGGCATATACACATATGATGTGAAGGCTGATTGACTTATGCCTTTACATATTCTGACAAGGTCTTCCCACAGCGCTCAGGAATATTTCAGGCAAAAGAAGGAAACAGTACTGAAACACAGAAACTTGCCAGTTCTCACCCTCACAAATAGTCTGCCTTGAGTCCATCCTAAATGCTAAATCCTGCAGAAAAACAGATGTAGTATGTAAGAAATAGTGCAAGAGCAACACAGACAAGGAGAAATAAAAAAAAAGTGTACTTTATGTCAAGTGATAATTTGTGCTTCTCTACAAATATACAACTAAAATTAAACAACTTCTTCCCCAAAAGAGACACATTACACTGATAAGTAAACTGTTAAAAGACCTTACCCAGAGAAACCTGAGTCATCACTGGTGACTGCTCCTAAAGGACATAGCTGCGGCATTTTGTAAATGACACTTTGACATCTCTGCATTTCACCACAACCGAGTAATAAGGGATTTATGAATTGTGGGCACTGTGGAAAAAGTCAGCAGGATTTTAAGTATCACAGGTGCAATTTGCATCTAGGCACTCAGTGAATGAAGGACAAATATCCATTTTTACTTCAATGTATTTAAGGTAGACATTTTTTTTGACAAGGAAAAAATAGGACTGTGTCCTGAGCAGTGCTCTTGCCTTTAAAAAAATGTGAAGGGACAGGATAAGGTATAGCTAAGTGCTTGACTGCTCAGGAACTTACAGTGATTTCTAGAATAGTTCTTTCAGGAAGGGAGTTATCATTTTCTCTTATATTATGAAACAAATAATCAGATGCATTTTCCACTATTGTTCACTGGAAATTAATTCCCCTTGTTCCCTAGGATGAAATACTAACCACAAGCAGAATCTTTTTTTTTCTTTCCTTTCTTTTTAAGAGGAAATGGCCCAATTGCTAAATTAATATGCAACTAAGCTCCACAAGCAGGGTTGAAGAAAGACTTTTACTAACTTTACTAGTCAGGGTTTTTTTTTCACCTTCATAGTATCCTTTAATAGGTTTTCAGGATAAGTTTGTTTATTAATTAAATCTGTCACACCAGGGACACAAATAGCATTCAGATTACTTTACAAAGGGACAAAAATCCAATGTCACCTGCTGGATATGGAAAGAAGCCGAGATCAGAGCCTAGAAATCTCCTCTTCCATATTCTCTGTCTCCATTAGGCCACTTGAGCTCACACAAGTTTGCTGCCACATGTTAAAATGCCACAAGTGCAAGTGTCATGGCTACTAAGAAGTAACAAAGTACTAGAGAGGCAGTGAGTAACAATGTGAGGTCTAAGACAAGAAATGGATTAAGAATGCCAAGTATAGGCTAGATTTTACTTATCTCAGCGCTCCTAGAGGGGATCTACTGTCTCCAAGTCCTTAAATTAAAAAGTCAGCAAAAGGATGTGTTGAATCCCAGATGTTAATTGCACAGACTCGCTGGATTAGAACTGCAGATAATTAATTGCCAAATTTTAATACATGCTGAACTAAATGGATGATAAGATTTCCAGGAGGTAGTTCTGAGGTCCAGAAGGGGAAGATTATTTCTTAAAATGTGAGAGCCCTAGAGGCCAAAGTCATCTAAAATGTCTGATTTCAGGAAGTTAGAGAAGCTTGGGAGACTAGTGGAAGGGCCAAGTGAGTAGCTTTAATGCTTGAGTATACAGTGCAGCAGCTCAAGGGAACTTTTATGCTGCTAAAATCCTTTTGGTAAGAAGGAAGCAGCTTTTCAGCTTTTAGAAATGGGCAGTCATTGTTCACTGTGTTTCCTGTAAGGTCAGCTATACACATAATGCTCCATTAGATTTTGCTTTAAAAAAACTCACAGCATTTACTGCTATGATACCATAATATCATTGTCCCAGTTCTTAGGAATTCAGTTTGTCAGTTAAAGCTCAAAGTAAAATAATGTAATGACAGTAGAAATAAGATATAAACCTTTTTAAGGGAAAAAATGCCTACCTTTATGAAGCCATTTTTATCTGGAAAGTACATAAAGCTAAAACAAGACTAACACAGAGAGGAATTATTTTTATCATTTATACAAAAGGAGATCTGGAGGGCCTTAGCCACAATAAAAGCCACACTGTGCTTGGTGTTACCTGCTCATTAAAATCTGAATTGTAAAGGAAAAACAAAAGTAAACAGTGGCATAGGTTTAAGACATATGCAGTCTATAAGGCATCAGGGAATTGAACCTGAGTTTCAAGTGCCCTGCCCAGTTTCTTACCCCCACCATTCCTTTCTAACCCCATGTGCTAGAGCACTACCCTACTACACACTGTCTTCCTGGTGTTTTCATTGACGCAGGCAGAATAAGATTTTTTAATTATTTTTTTTTTCCCGCAGAAATGTGCTGTGGAAACTCTCAGACCTAAATTCACAGGTGTCTGCTGTGTGCTCCTAGGGTTTTATTAGGAACTATGACTGAAAGGTATAATTTTAAACTATTGTTATACTGATAAGGCCACAGCTTATTTTCCTATAACAGGTGACCCGAGGGAAGTAATTTCCTGTTTGATGAGACACCTAAAAGACATTTAGCTGTGGGTATCAGAAAAACATGCCCTGCAATTAGATTTAAAGAATGTTGAGCTTATTTTGGCTGGTGTCTGATACCTTTTGAATTGCACTTCATCCGTTGCAGCTTCTTTTAAAGGAAGTTTTTAGAGTGTCTGGTTTGAAGGTTCATGACCTGGAGGTCATCTTTGAAATCTGCCCATCTTTTGATTATCAGTTTAGCTACATGAGAAAAACTTTTACATCTGCAGAGGATAGTAAGTAAGGCTACAACCAAGGCTGTCTCAGGAGGGTGCTAGGTTGTCATTCATGCTTTCATTACATCTCAGCTGGATTATCGAAACATATTGTTCACAGGCCTTCCAGACCAGACACTTCAGAAACTGCAACACAGCAAAAATATTGAAGCTGGAGGGATAAGTAGCTGTCAGTGAGCACAGCCCACTGCAACCATGCTGAGAGCTTAACAAGAACCTCAGGCAAGACAGCAAACTGCACTTCTCGTCTCCCAACCCCACCTCTAATAATAATTCACACCTGCACCAGCAGCGAGCCCAAGAAATAGATTTGGTCTCTCTGAGTGTTATTTGGTTATTAATGACAGGGCAGACAGGGCTCAGCACATCAGGCACCCATGGGGAAAGCAGATTTGCCTTCACACTGTCCAAGATCCCAGAGATTCCCCTGTCAAATTTAACCAACAGACTCACTCTTCATTTATTCAGACCTATTTATTTTGTCAGAAGGAAAATGCCCCAGACAACCTGAGCTTTCTCAATTCTCCTGGATGTCACCCAATTCACCTGGGTGAACCCCAACTCTCTAGTTTGGAACCAGACCTGTTTATTTAATTTTTATTACTTTTTTTTTTTTTTTTTAAATTACAATTCTGACATTAAACCTAAGTTATTTATGTAAAGTGAGAAAATGTACTAACCACACAAGACCTTGAAACACTACTCAGCTGTGAGGTTAGAATACAGAGCAAATCATCTGCTCTACTAGCAGAGGGCTGCAGCTATTCCTCCCTACTGAACACAGCCACAGATGGGGTGTTCAGAGGAGACCCCCAGGTCAGGTGGGCTTGAAGTACAGGTGTAGTGCAAACCACCTCCAGCTGCACTCAGCCCCTGGCAGTGTGGTGACAAAGGGATTGTACAGTTACTTTTGGTCTGCGTGGAAATACAACAGTTATACCAAATGTTCCTGGAGAACCAAAATGAAGACAGGCCAAATGTGACCCCTACATAACCAGGACTTCTGTGTTAACAGAATCATGAGAGCTAAAACATCTACTGTGTATCTTTAACATAGAGGCTTTACATTAAAGTGAGCTGAGCCATAACTCATTGAGCATCACACTACAATCTTGGGATCCTTTTAAAGATAGACTAAATATATTTATTTGGCTGCATTTCTTCACATGGTATCTCAGTATCTCTTCCCTTTAAGGACTACCTCAGCTTTCATTCTGTAGTTTGTTACTTCTGTGATTTTTCCCACACATGAAGGGCATTCAGAAATTTACTGTGTTTTGTAATGTATTGGTATAATTACAAAATCTCATTAAGGAGGACTTTATTATTGATTTACTGGTTTTCTATTCATTAAATTTCACTATAAAAAGGATTATTACTTTTAAAGTCAGCATGCTTAAACACAAATGGAATTATCGTAAGAGAAACAACATAAAATGGAGCTATTAATATTAAAACAGCTATAGTTTGAAGATTATTCATTTAATAAATCTTTGTGATATTAGCAAGATTGATGAGTAGTAGTACAAATGAGGAGAACATGGGAGAGATGATCATTTATTATCATTACAGAGATATAAAGTATGATTCAGTGTTTCATAATGGATGTTAAATTTGATTTAACATATGGCTGACTCATTCTCTGAAAACTATTCTTAAAGACGTAAACTCATTGAAAAGTCAAATCCATTGTCTCAGTAATACACATGAATTATCTTTTGATAAGAAAATAACTACTATGTCCTAAGACAAATCAGGCAGATTGTGGCAGAGCTGCCACGCTATATGCCAGCAGTACAGAAAATGCACACCTATATGTAGAAACAATGCCTCATGCATGCTGCAGCAAGTGAGAATTGAAAACAAGCAGAAAACATCTCCTTTTGCAGCAAACTCACGTGCCCACAGACCACCTGCCATTTCCTCTCTGTGTGTATATGGCAGATACAGCTTTTACCTATGCAAAAGACCACAGCAACAGCATATCTGATTGCAAACAGGGGCAAGACTTCCTCATTCACAGGGTACATTATTATGCTTGCACCGTTCTGATGTGCAAACAAGGATCACCTCTCGTATAGCTCATCTCACACCTGGGCAGGATAACTTCTTACTAACACCAGTGGGCTTTGAATCAAGTCTCTGCACAAGAAAAACCCCATTCAAGTGATGTAGCAAACCCACCAAGGTTCGCTGAAAACACACTTTAACCTCATTCATGGGGTATGTTTCAGTCTTGGTACGTACAGAGCAATACCTCTGGGACAGGAACATGCACTCCTAAGTTAGAACAGCTGTACAATTCAAGTATTACAAACTCCATACAAACGCTGAGCAGCAGAAACTGAATTTTACTACCCCATTAACTCTATTTATTCATGTAAAGTCAAACATACTGTAAGAAAGGACCATTAATTGCTTGATCACCTAGGAAATACTACTGAGTTAAATATCCCAGCAGATTAAAATGCATATTTAACAAACAAGTCATCTTAAATGAGTGACGGCTGTTTCTTGGTAAATAAAGTCCTGGCAGACATTTTCTGAGTGTTTATCTGGAAGAACCGCTGCCCAAATTAACCGTGTGTTCACAATTTCTGTGTCATGGTGATGTTGCTGCTTAGCAATCCTGGCCACAAAGACTTGTGAAAAATACTTTTGTATCATTATTTTGCTGTGACTTAAGACCAAACAAAATGGTTTTCCCCCTACCCTGTGACCAAGAGTTTCATCCCCACACGAACAGAACACAGATGAGACTGAATGAATGCCATGGAGCATCCTTGGTATATTCAACACCTGTATCATGTGCAGTGTCACCATTTTCCAGAGAGGGCACTTCTGCTGCCTCTTTCCTTGCCTGTAGTTATTTGCAATAATTTTTGTTTAATTAGGAAAATAATTGAATCGATACCTCACTACCTCACTGTTCCTCTCCTGAGATGCAGCACTAACAGGATATTTATTTATTTATTTACCCTATTGTGATAGTCTAGTCCTTGTTAAAATATTGGCATCGCAAGTCCCAGCAGTATGGTTTACTGGAAGGTTTACTGTTCTGGCCTGCCAGATTCCTGCTTAGAAATCATCCTCATAAATAGACTCCAGTAAAGGTCTGATGTTTTAATTTCCCAACTCTACAGAGTTTTACTTGTTTCTATACTCTGTCATATGCTATAACTAATCCAGACTTGTACTTAATGGAAAAGGATTGCTGAGCTGCTCTGTTACCCCTTCTTATGAAACAATTTACATTTCTAAAGGAAAGGCTTTGTCTTGTTCTAACAAATTACAGGCTTAATCCTGGAGCCTGTTGCAGGATCTGGCCTGTAATAACCGACATATTCCTATACATACATCTTCCCAAATACCATCTCATTTAAGTGAAACGTGACAGACCTGAACATGCAGAAGAGCAACGGAGTAATAGAGTCTTTATTCTTTGAATTTTATAATAATGTAATAATCTGCTAAAATGTTCTAGTCGCTATCTCTGTTCAGTCAGTTGTTTATTTAGGTAGGAATTGAATCTGCACATCAACATCACATACATCTCTCAGGCAGTCATACTTTGCCTGCCTCACCTTTTCTTCATCTCTTCCGTGAGAATTTACTTTCCCTTATGTAGCACTATTCAGGCAAACTTCCCAGTTGTTAAATGCACTAAAGAAGTATGAGAAGAAAATTGTGACAGGATGAAAAGGTTTCAGAACATTTGGCAATGGATGGATATGCAGATAATCTACTGAGGCAGAGATGATTTGTAATAGGAAAATGCTAGTGTCTACATAGGTTTTAACTCACTCTTCTTTCTAATTTTACAGACTGACAACGGACTCAAAAGCTCCCAGGAGAGAGTGAGCATGGCTGAAATGTAGGAGGGTCTGGTACAAAGATGAATGAGCCTTGTTAAGTGAAACCTTTTGAATATATATTCCCTTTTTTGTTTGCTGCAGTGAGTTTCAATCCTGCTAGTAATTCACTTCTGCTTGTTTACAATTAAAGGGTAACATTTATTTTCAAATATACAAGTGAAGAAGTGCCTTCTGTGGGTGACTAAGTGTCACAGGAAGATAAGGATGTAAGTTAGCTGTGAAAGCAGTTAATTGCAAATATACTCCAACAGTAGCAACGCTGTCCCTGTTACATTCTCCTTCCTAGCAGATCGCACCGAAAAAATGACATTTGCAAGGCACACAGAGGCACAGACATGTTTTGCTAATGCTTTGCTGGACTATCCGTTGATTCTTATTCTGTGCAGTTTTTCACAGGTGAATGAACTGTCCAAAGGTAAATCCCTGAATATTCAAGTGAGGTGCTGAGGAGACAGAATTAAGAAAAAATTAAGTGCTTTTGCTTAGTTTGTAATTAATCGAAGTTATGTCTCTTCTCATGATAATGTAGCAGGTATTTGTAAAAATCTCACATTTTAATCAGACACATATATTTTTTGGGCCAAATTAATCAATGGTGAAATAGATCAATCAGATTCAACCAGGAGTGAGATTTTCTTAGGTGTACAAGTAGTAAACATAACCACAAAATTTGCACTAAATGGCAATTTGTGGCTTATATAAAGATCAAAAAGATACTAATCATGCAAACCGTGGCTTCCAGCACACTTTATCCCAGCATCATTCATTCCAGCATTGGACCCATCCCAGGCCATTATCCCTGCACCAGCATCTCTTGTTCTGCAAGGCTTGCAGTGTTTCACTGAACAGATCCACTCTGTCAGATACAGGTTCACCTTCTGCTGATGTTACTTCACTTTCTTCAGAGTTTTATTGTGGCCTTTAGTATGGCAGATTTAAATTTTTTTCCTCTTTTTTTTTTTTTTTTCTTTCTTCCTTTTCTTCATATGATAGAGATTTTTATTCCAGAACTTTATCATATTGACTTCAGTCTTCAGCATTTCTAAATGAAACAGGTGCCATGTGAATAATTGAAGCAAAAGAGAGACTGGTTCATTAAAGTATTTGGAAATTCAAATAATGTTCATCTTTGATGCTCTTCTTGTTTGGCCAAGTTGTCATAGACTTCTTAATTAGCATTCAGTTCTTTTACATCCACTGTAGCTTTTTTCTGCGTCCTGGTGTGCCGCATATATATATACATATATATAAAACTTTATATGAATTTCTGAACTGAAATATTCATAATTTACTTTATCTAATTATACCTTCATTGTTTTTATGAGGTTTTGAGAATGAAGGAAACCAAAACTTGTGGCCGGTACACATCACGTACCAAGGACACTAAGTTTATAATCTTGATAACTGCTTTCTCATAGTGTCTCTTTAATGGGACTACGTTAACCTCTTTACACACCCAGTCACCACCAAACATGAGCACCCTTGTTTTGTAGGAATAGGTCCTATCATTTCTAAGGATACTCAGGGCTACCATCTTCAGTGAAGATTTGAGCACCTTTGCACCACTGGTAAAGTACTAACAGCCTGTGAAAAAGATCCCAGCCCCAAGAACATGAAGTACTGAGGTCTGAAAATGTTGGGCATACATATTGTTAGTTACATCTCTGCTTCTCGTGGTCCTAGCTTCTAAAATGTCTCTCCAAATAGGAGGTGAGGATGTAAATGAGTAAAGCCTTTTTTGTGTAGCACCATGTTTTATCTGGATCTTTTAATTCTCTCCTAGCCAAGCTAAAATGCCATGTAGATGATTTTCAGAATAGATGGCCTTTCTGTTCTTTTTTCTTCTTGGGCTTCCAACACCGATGCTATTGTTGAGCACTCAAAGGCTCTTCATAGCCCGAAATAGCTGCACCAAAGACTTTGCTGTATTCGGTCATTTTACCCAGAACCTGATTCTTATTCTGTGGAGTAGTGATGAGTCTTTTAAACCCTGCATGCTTTTGCAGGCATTTAAGGTTCAAAAGTCCCTGATGTCTAGTTAATCAATACTTTAGGAAGATCTTGTGTAATGCTCATTAAAGTCTAATGCATTGTATTTCTTCAGCTCTTCTGTGCTCCGTGCTCAGAACACCCTGCAGCTTCTCTCCAGCTAAATGGCATTCGAGTTCCTCACACAGCTTGTTGAGGTGTTTTCCTGCCCATTTTTCAGTGATACAGCTTAACATCTCAGATAAATCTTTTGTCCTAAATCCTCCCTCTCCCATAGACAATTTGTCAAGAAGAAGGGGGGGG